>NC_044049.1:10541102-10581102 GCF_902167405.1 Gadus morhua | reverse complement strand
CCCCTGCGCTTCACGTTTGTAGAAATGTGCGTCTTATACACGTTGATCCCTCAGACCACAGAATCACTTTGAGTCGGAAAACTGTTCATTCAAGTTCGGAATATATTCTGTCATAATTATGCAGGTCTCAGTGGGCCCCCGAAGCTAAGGGTCAGCTCTGCTGGGTCCTGGATTGAAGCAGTTGAAGAAAGACTGATACCATTTCCAATTGGTGACCAGGGAATATTATAATACATCCATAAGTAATGGGTATGCTCACGTTCAGTAAACTACTAATGCGCACTCATGGGCTCAAATGGAAATCTGCAAGGGGTAAAAGCAATGTTGAGTTTGTGGTTTGTTCCAATGTGTATCCAGTTCTTAAAGGCCTCATACAGCCATGGTCTGCAACCCAAGAAGTTGACCCTAAGATGGGCCAACCGTCAAGCTTATTAGAAAAGGTGGGAAAACAACATAATGGTTAAATTAGTGGTGGATGAAAGAAATTGTATCATAAGCAATATAAACAAGGACCTGTGTGAGTGAGTGTGTGTCTGTGAGAGTGTGCTAAATATTGAGGCTAGTGCTAAACATGGCGTTAAACACATGCTAGAGACCAGCCTTCTCTATCTAACAACCTAACACAAACTAAAGCTACAGTCAAGATCTCCATCTCAAATTGAATGTTTATTTACACATTCATATAAAAGCTTGTGTCATTTTTTTTGTTCTATTTACAATGGCTCCTTTTTCAGAAACTAAAACAGTTATTGGCTGTTAGTGTGTTTGTAACAGATATTGTCTCTGTGTTTTTATAAATAAACTAGACTGTATAAAGAGGAACTAAAATATATAAAGGGAACTTTGCCCGATCCACCAGCAAAATGATTATGCCAAACTAGGTTGTGCCTTCAACAGAATTTATATAATCTCCATGTCATCTAAATCTAAATGTCATCTTTATCTCAATGCCATAGTAACACTTAGGTTTTTTTTATCAATTGCTATTGAATTCTTCACTCCTCGACTCAGAATGTATTTCTATGAATTTGGTCACAAAATATTCATGAATTTCACGATCCTTTTTTTTTAAGAATAAATATATATATATATATATATATATATATATATATATATATATATATATATATATATATATATATATACATTATAACAACTGTTCTCTATTGCCTTTTGTCAACAATCATTGTAAAAGACTTTTGAAATAATATTCTAACCTTCACAACAGACAAATAAAAACACCAACTTTCTGAATTTTAAGGGCCTTATTTTAAAGCGCAAGCAATGTGGGGGGAACTGATACCGTGTTCAAGACAACTTGAAACTTTGGTAGTTTCAACTCTGAGTTTCCGACTCCAGCTGTTGAATTCCACATATTGCACACATGAACACATTGCATTATTACGCATTAAACTATGTTTTAAAATATCAACAAACACTTTTATTTACCCATTGACGAAGTTCAACATTTCTGATGTTGTTACTAACATCAAGTCTGAGCTCCAAAATGATACCTGAATTTCCAACCTATAATTCTGAGTTGACCAGCCTAGCGTCAAGCGTTGCAGGTTGCTAGTAGCATCATTCAATTTCCATTGGTTGCTGCTGACTAAGGCACTGACTAAGGATAGCAGGTTTAGCTACGCTACACAAAAGAGTGCTATGCTATGCTTCCTATAACCCACATGCCTTTGAGCCACAGCAAGGGCCTATAAGCATAACTAACACTTTCCAATAATTCGTTTTTTTTGTTGGGGTGTTTGAGGTTTTCATGCGCAACTCTATATATTATTACAATATTGCTAGTTTTACCGGGCAATCATAAGTCCTGTAAAGTCTAATCGCTACTCACACTTAAGTCAGCTCCACCTCCGTCACCTTGGGTGAAAGGTACACCCTGGGTCACCTGACCTTGTGGTCGGGCGAGCTAACGGAGCAATGAGGCCGGAAGGTGAAGCAGCCTCTTGCTTTCTGGAGTAAGTAGACCTAATAAAAGGCAATCAATCTGATTGTCTTCTACCTGATTAAAGGTCCCATGACATGCCACCAGGTGTGGTGTGATTAGCAGTTGCAAGCCGAAATCTGCCCCTTATGACATCACAGGTGGGCGTGTCCACCTAGATGTGTGACAGATGGATGAGCAACGTTTGCTACAGTCCACTGGGTAGGCTGATCTATCTAGCACACATCTAGGTGGACACGCTGTGATGTCATAAGGGGCAGATGTCAAAAACGGCTTGTAACGGCTAATCACACCACACCTGGTGGCATGTCATGGCACCTTTAAGTGTGAAGATCCTGATTAGCGGGATATATGTGATATATCATTTTGATACATTGTTTAGTATAGCTTTAATAGGTTGGGTAGGTGATTTGCGAAACGCCAGCAGATTTTGAAAATACACAACTCAAATGGTCCTACCCCCTCTCCTTCAACGCTGACTCTGACTCCACCCATTCCAAGTACCTGGACGCGCAATCATGCACGAGCGCGAACAGAGATGCGCGAGAGCGAGCCAGGCTAGCGTAGGTTTTCGTTTAACAACATGGCACTACATTCAGCTGTAAGTTGCACCCAGTACCGCGGGAAGTAGGAGTGCTGGGGGTGCTGCAACACCCCCTGTCCGAGGCCCTGTCTTATCACAGAAAACGATCATTTCTAAAAACTCCGGCCAAAGTGGAGATTTCTGAAAACGCCGGTTATGTGTTGTCGTGTCAACGGGGAGAAACGGGATTTTAGGTTCTGAAGCGTCACATTATGCACCAGGAAATGCTTAACGTCATGTGAGCGCCCGCTGTACCGTATTGGTCCGAATATAAACACAAACCCCATTGTAAGACGACCTATATTTGGAAAAAAGATTTGAAGACCAGATCCGTTTTTTATGAATAAATAAATTGTATTCATTGAAATAATATACGAAAATAAAAAGGCATCGAATAAAACACTGCATTGCCACTAAACAGTAGTGCAAATAGGCCGTAGCCTACTGATGTGTACACCAAAGACTATTCCTGACACTCCTCTGCCCCGCTGTGTTCGCTCTGGCTGTTGTTTCGGCCCGTGGCAAAGCGAGTCATCCTCGCTGCTGTCCAAGGCATTTTGAGACGCAGCATTTATTTAATGCTCATATGACCTAGTGCTGAAAAAAGGTTATATGAAAAAGTGTGAGGGTAGCGGTGGTGCGCTAAACTTGTTCTGTGAGCAGCTGGATGTGAACGATCGATTTTCAACTGTGCGCGAATGCATGCACTGGTGTAATTGAGCTGCGCTGCTATACATCTTTTTTTTTTATCAATGTAACGAGTTGCGAGTCTAGTGCAGGCTGAGGTTTTTTTTTTCCCAGCACCCCCTGCTGAGAATACGTTCTCGCTGCTATGGTTGGACCAGATGTTATAAACATTAAACGGTCACATAAATCATTACTATTTTTAGAAAATGTATGTTTGTTTCATATAATTGTATTGGAAGTCCTGGTTTTCACTAGGGTTGCCGCGGTGTGGACATTTTCACACCGAGTAATACACTCGTCTCCACACCGGTATTACCGAGTATAAACGGTATAAACTTTGAAACTAGGTCAACCGCCACACAAGCATCGGTTTTTAGACCCTTCTCTTCCTTCAGTTGCCGCCAACGTTCGAAAGCAGCGCCTAGGGTTATTCTTGATTTCAGTTTTTCTCTTTCAGCGTTTTTATTTTCAATTACTCTCTGAAAAAGAGTTTTCCTTCTCTTTGCTGGTGGTGGTGGTGGTGGTGGGGATGGTGGCGTCTTGTCTGCCATGGCAATTGTCTTCTACTGCTAGGTCCAAATGTGGATTAACTAGTTCCAGTAGCTACCGCAGGATAACAACAAACAGGAGTTTGCTCTGGGTCACGAGCTCTGGGTCACGAGTACTGCACGAAGGGGTCGCGCGCGGGGCGCGGGGGAGGGGGAGTGCAGTACGACCGTTTGATTGACGTACTTACTGTCCAATGCAACTCGGTGGCAATGGAAATGATTGGCTGGAGTTTTTCGAGCCCTGCCCGTTCCACAGATGATTGACTTGTTTAATTTTCATGTCAGTACTTCTAACTCAGTGGCTGTAAGCGGGTTATGATAAGGATTTCAAGTAATTTTGCAAAAATGGCCAAAAAAGCAAATCACCTATCCAACCTTTAAGTGAGATGCATTGATTTATTCCAATACATTACCAATGGAGCGAAACAGCTCAATACATTTCATCTCAGGAACATTAATGTAAGTAAAGCGCAAGTGTGAAAGTAAACTGGCGGACTGTGTAGCACACTGCAAGAGATTGGCAGAACTTGTATGCGAGAAGTCTGACAGAGAGGGGAAATCTGCTTTAAGGACAGTGTGCTTTGGCGCTTGGTGTAGAAGGATATGAAGGTTGCACAAGCAGGACTACTTGACCCGAATGTCGTACTATTAGACGTCAAGCACATTATTCAGGGCAGACTAACCATGGTGAGGGTAAAGGTGAATGCGGTGAAACTAGCATTATACAGCTGCTATTGCCCCACAGAGTAATTCGCCCCCTCCAACAAGGCAACCTTCTACTGAACACTCAGCAACGGCCAAGGCCATGCAAAAGATGAAAAAAGACCCCCCATCTTATAAGATCATTGCTGCTGGAAATGTACTTTATAATCTGAACACAATATTTGCGAATAGTTAAAATAGGATAGGTGGTCTTTAATGCAAATCTTCGATTCGCTTTAATGGCCAAATAGTGTGTCAAACTTGCTACCAAGAAATGCAGATACCCTAAGTCAGCCAATTTTGAATCAGACCACCGGATTGTAGTTATTGATGCCCACTCCCTGATGAGAAAAATTTAGAAAAATATTTTTTACAAAAAGTGGGCTTCTACACCACACCCACATCTACATCGTCTAAGAGGAGGTCATGTATGTAGTCTGGACAACAGCGATCTACAAAAACAGGTTATATTTGACCTGAAGACGCAAAGAAAGAATTGGACTTGGATAAAGAGGCTGCTGGACATTGATGTTCAGCAGGCAAGAAGAATGGTGATGAAGAGAACACAGTTCCTGCAACTTCTGGACAACAGATTCAAGCAGGAGCGCCCCATGGCAACTACTGCGCCTAGCGGGAAATCATGATGATAATGATGATGATAATGTGTTAGCACTAAAGTACAGACTTCGTTTTTATCTCACTCTGAATTTACATATTCCTTATGACTATGTTAGGCTTTGTAGTGTTATTGATTGATTTACAGGCTATAGCAGCCTTCATCCCCAAAAGTGACGGACAGACCACCTTAATGACAATTTATATTGTCATTAAGGTGCAGTTAGGGGTTGGCTCAATGTTTAGTCATTGAGCAAACAATGTTATCCAGAGTGCAAGACAGCATAACAAAAGAAAACTGAATTGTACTGGCAGGGTTGTGATAGATAGATACCTTTCCTACATTTAAGCACTATGTGCAATTGATGTGTTTCTGCTTGATTTTCCTCCATCCTTTCTCGTCTGCGTTTTCCCCCTCAGGACCACGTGGGGTCAATAACATCTCAGTTAGATTTCATCTTGTGCCTGGTATTTGATCTGATATGGGTGTTTAGTGGTTCTTGTGGAAGCTTCTGAACACAACAGTGTGAAAGACCAGGGAATGATCCTTTATTCCTAGCGGCCATCTAAGTTCCTACGCCAGTTTGGTCGAGGAAACTCATTGAGCTACCGTTTAGGCACATACACACATGTAAATTACTGACAGTAATTTGCAAGCTTCATGTGACTCGATCATCAACCACTTCATTTCTAGATGATGTTGAAGTTTGTCTTCACTGCTTCTGTGATTTTTTGACAAATCTGTCTCTGAGTCCTCTACTGTGGTAACAATACCAGATGGGGCTTGCTTTGAGAACAGTCAATAAATACAAGTTTATCAACACACACACAAACACACACACACGCGCACGCACACACACACACACACACACACACACACACACACACACACACACACACACATACACAAATATGCACAAACACATGCACACAGAGGAAAAAAACGACGTAATTAAATGACTTTGATTCATGTCATGTAAGAACGGTATTGAGGCACTTTGTCTTGATTACTCGCGATTACACGTATCCTACCCCTGCTGCATGTAGTGAAGGTATTTTGACTGGATGGCTATTCTAATTGACAGATGCTTGTTTTAACTCTTGTGTATTTTACATCAAGTCAATGAATATGTTTACTTTTGCTGAACCACTTCAACCGAAGCACTATTATCTGAAGGGGATTGTTACTTCTATTAACAAACACCCCAGAACGCATGAGCGCACAGACACACAGACACTTACAGGCACGCACCCACACACACACAACCTCGCTTGATCCAAGGTAATCCCATAGGCTAATCTTCTCGGTTGAGCATGGCCAGGGAGTAAGCGAGAGCGAGAGACAGGAATAGACTTGCCGGGTTACAACACCGACTCTGTGTTTTACAATCAACAGCACCCACCAGGGTAGCCCATCAGTCAAGTCCAGAGTTAGCTTGGGGCCCAGGTCTGAATCCCTGGCCCTAGTCGAGGTGAGAGCCAAGGAGGGTAGCTCCTCCTTCACACTCAAAACCATGTGCACCACCATGATGGTCCTCTGCACCATCGCCCTCGTTCTGCGTCAGAAATTCTCCAACAAGATCAAGCCGTGAGTATTTACAGTTTGTCATTTACCTGGCGCTTTTGTCCAAAGCCAATTACAGTGAATACATATTCATGTCATTCAGAGACAGGTAATGTTTATGGCATCTTGCTCTTGGATGCCTACAAAGGTAGAATGAAGACATTAGAGGATTAAACGCCCCAACCACTAGACTGTCCCAGACTAAACCGCTAGTATTTCCCCATTGTTTTTTTATTTTAACCATATTTGTTACCCACACCACGGAGCATGGGCCTGGTTCACATTACACATGCACGTAGACACTCATCCTTCTCCAATTGCACAACGAAAAGGAAACAAAATCTCATATGAATTAAATTTTCCGTAGACACAGTGAGAGCTTCATTGACTATAGTTTTGGAGGTTGTTGTGCATTTGAATATGTATGCGATTGAATAAGTTCCCTACGCAATGTTTGTAGTATAGCAATAATTAATACAGTGAAATTAAGAGGCTAACTCACTAGCAAAGCGACATGTATCTAAATATAAAATATGTTAATCAGTGAGAACAAGGTTGAATGAGAGAATGTGTGAAGGATAGAAACAGAGATGGATAGAATAATCTAAAAAGAATTGCATTATTGATATGAACCATTTGTCGATTAGCACTGTAAGGTTTGTGTAGAGCAGTAGCGTGTCGATTAAGAGGGAAGGTACTTAACAACGGAGCGCCACTGTACGGAATAAAGAGAGTTGTTTCAGAGCCGATAATTAGATTGCTAAAGTGTTGCTGATAATGACCTAGCCGTACCATGGATTATTTTGTCATCTAACAATGGCTCCCAGCCTGTCTTGACACGGCACACTTGGGCCTTGAGGGACGTCAAGGTGTGGCGGGAAAATGATTGGAATTCCATACATGGTTCTAGCACAGCTTTCAGCAAGGATAATAAGCTAGTGAAACATGTTGACTTGATAATGTTGATAAGCCGCTGTCCATGGGAATTTTTGGACAATCTGTCATGTGTGAAATAGCATAGGCCTATTGCAAAAATTGCGCATCAAAATATAAGCATTAGGATTTAAGTTGTCGTTCCTTTGATTTATTGTTGGAACAGTGGGCCCTCGGCCAAGAACGTTAGCAACCACTGCTCTATAGAAGATGCTTGAGCAGTGGCACGATTAAATGTTTGGATGAATGTCATAAATGAGTAGGTAGTAAGGTAGTGGACATTGGGGATTGAAAACAAACACAGTGATGCTTAGGGGCTCTGCATGTGTTCTTCTTCCGGCAACAGAGAAAAAGACCAGGCCAAGGAGACCGAGGGCTGCTCTGACGATAACAAGGATGGCCAGAAATGAAAACATATTGGAGGAGAAGCATGGAGGTACTATTAGCTGGAACTCACAGTCGATTGTACGGACAAGAATCTTGATGATTCCTTAATGTTTTTTTTACCAATTGAGGACAAAACAGTATTATGATGTTTTAAGCATTTTGAAAGGTGCTTTGATTAATAAATTGATTGACATGCTGCCAATCAACGGACAGCCCTTTTCTAGTCCATACTGTAAGGCCACCCTGTACTCCAACCTTACCAACAGAATTGGTTATTTGTTAAAAAACGACCTAGATGAGCGTTCGCTGATGCAACACAACTTATCAAGTGGTCGAAGAAATGGGTAATTTTAGGAAATATTGACAGCCACCTGTTCTGTTGTTTAGCCCAGAGATCAAGTTGATAAGGCTGTTGGGTGTGGCAAACTGTTCCGTGACAAAATACATGTGAAAAATAGCACAGAGAGCTGAGAGACAGAGACTTCGGTCCTCTCACCTCATTTCTCAATTGAAAGAGTTGACAGAGATGAGGGAGATTGAGGTATATTGAAGAGTGAAACAGAGAAGACAGTGATAGAGAAAGACTGAGAGAGAGGTGGAGAGAGACGGGGTGATAGAGAGAGGGATGGGACTATAAAGAGAGGGAGATATGATAGGCCCAGAGAGATTATGTGATAGAGAGAGAGAGATAGAGAGATAGAAAATGCAAGAATGAAATGACTGATGTAGAGACAGAGAAAGTTGGAGATAGAGATGTAGATGGAGAGAGGTACAGAAAGACACAAGATAGAGAGAGATGGAGAGAGCGTGTAGTAAAAACAGGCTGTGTCTAACAGAGATGCAGAGATGCATAAAGTAATAGGCCTGCTGCCCCACATTTGGCTCTCAACTCTTCTCTGCTACACGGCTGGTGCTAAATGATTCAGAGAAATCACCAACAAGCCGTTCTTTAGGAGAGTTTGCGTCCCCGCCGCCTCAATCGTCATCTAGGGGGATATGATCGATATGAGCTATAGCACTGACCCACGTGAACCCCAGCGACAGAAGGTATGCAGGTCATAACCCTGGGTGATAGTGTTTTAAGGCTGGGACAAGCCTTTGTTCTTTAATAGAACAATGTCCTTCCTGTTTATAGCTACGTGCATGAGGCAGATATTTCCTCATCGGGATGTCCCTGTGAATTATGCATGCCTTTGCATGTCTGCTCAATCTCCCCCTCTCCCACCCTCACGTAACGAGCCGGGCGTGGATCACGCATCTGGTTTGCAGAGCACCTCGTCCCGGCCGAGACCTCGACACGACATTCATCAAACAAGGAAGTAAATGACGAACAACGTGTTTCCTTTTTGTTCTCTCCTTTCCTCAGCGTCGCAAGAGTTCAAAGGAAGGACCGTATATAATCAAACAAAGGAATGTCATCTTACTCCCATCTCCATCTGAGATGGTCCAGAGGGAGACTAAGGAAGGTCCTCATGCGAACCCTCATGAGGTTATAGTTCTTTATCATACAACCGAACTGACATTGTGTCCCCAGACCAAGTTTAGTCCAACACCACCAACTCACCAACCAAAGACATCCAGTGCAAATATAACAACTGCTTGCTACAAGGATACTCTTATTTCCCTTCACTACCATTCATGTGGAAATATGCCTGGTTCTACCATCCTGGGTGGAGAGGATCCCAGACTGGCATGTGGATCATAAAACACGTCTCGAAGCAGCTGAGCCGAATAAACGCGAGCCCCCCCCCCCCCCAAGGGTGTAACGAGGGATACGCTAGCGGTAGTCAGTTGGCATGCTTAAATTGTTTTTATTTTGTATTTGTTGGATTTCACAACGTGTCATGTTTATAAGCAATGTGTACAGGATTTGATATAAACTCTGTTTGTTCCATATTGTGCCAAAGTTGTTAAGGTTGTTTTGCCCTACCTTCTTCCTGTGAAGAAAAAGCATTAGGCCGATGTGTACATTGTTATAGCAGGTCCTACCCTACACTTCCTATCCTACCCTTCCGTTGTTGGACTCTAACAAATGATGATGATTTGTGATAATGTGCACACCTTCCATTATTAAGTTATTAATTCCATCCGATAAGGTCGTAGGTGTGTTCAAGTTGTGAGCTTATATGTAATCCACACAAGCATGAATCATGTTCGTCATCGTGTTCTCATTGATTCGTTGTACACAGTGGCAATGAACTTGACTAAGCATTTGACAACTTGGTTCATCTAAAGGTAATTAAGGCTGTACTTAGGCCACACTTCACAATCCAGGCTGTAACTAGGCCACACTAATATTGACAGAGAGTGTGGACCCAAAGTGGCCAGAGATTATATTCACCAGTGGAATTTGACCATTTTTTGATCCATTTATCTTGTACTAAGCGCAAGGGATAGAGAAGGAGGGTCTTTCGATAGAGACAGGCCCTGTCCTTTTCCGTTGCAAGTTTTGGATATTGCTTAGACAAATTGTTGGTCAAAAACTCTGTCTTTGGTACTTTTCTCCATCGTCATGTTCTAATTATTCTTACTCAGGGCACTGTTAACTTGCGTGCACTGCTCTTTGTTTCGGTAGACCTGGGTAGCACTACAATTCATGACCCTCTCTGAACCCACTAGCAATTGCAGGTGAAACCCATTAACCAAAGTGATTCTGGAGACAATGGCGCCATCTAATGGAAACTAAGGTTCAGGAACAGAAACTTAGAATTTAAAATATTTTATTTGACATTAATAAATAAGAAAAAATAAATAAAACATCCGTAATGGAATAAATAAATCGGATTTAAATAAGTATAATATAACATATAGTATAATGACACTTGCTTTCACACACATACAATCACAAACTCACATTCATAAACATATAAATAATATAATTATAAAAATAATAATTATTAATATTTTGTCATGCTATTTGGAGTGTGGTCCCCCTCTTTTGTCCAGATAGGCTTTGAGTTGCTTGAAAGCATATTGGAACTCGGAACGTATCAATTCCCAAGAACATTCCTGCAAGACAGAAGAGCAAGTTCTGGTCAGTGAAGAGAGGTGGAGAGATAGATAGGATTGAACATAAAGCACACTACTGAATGTCAAACAGAAAGACAGAGAGGAAAAAAAAATCAAAAATCCATGAAGAGAAACAGACAGACATACAGATAGACAGAGATAGGCAGAGCACAGTTATTCAAAAGTATAATATAATATATGAACCTCCTGAGTGTGTAAGGCAGTCAGCTGATCAGAAAAGGAGGCCAAGGCCGGTACTGTGGTTACTGTGTCCGTCACACCATCCTGGTTCACCTGCAAAATCCCATTCATCAGGAATCAAACACACAACCTACTGATCCATTTGATTAAGAAAGACCCAGACCCTCAACTTACTGATATATTGGATTCACACACACAGCCTACTGAACCATTGGATTAAGACACATACTCAACTTCTAATGATCTATTGGATACAAACCCACAACCTACTGACCCATGACTCAAACTTGAAACCTAATGCTATTTTAGATTCAAACACAACACCTACTGATCTGTTCATCAGGCAAAATAGTGCCAATCGATTGTCAGGAATTATACTCCAAACTCCACTGAGCAATTTTTAATGCCCACAAGCTACTTAAAATCATGGGGATTCAAACCTAAAAACTAAATAGCAATTCAGAACATCTAGCCATATTGAATCTATGCCCCATCTGTTGGTTATATATTTAGCTGTCAGACACAGAGAAGGGACTGGAACCTACACATTGCTGTAGCTGGGTGGTTTGGCGGAAAACGTGGTTCCTCAAGAGCTGCACTTTCTCCGGATTCCATGACAAGGAGCTCATATTGCCCCCAAACACATTGATGAACAGCTGCCCTGTTTGCAGGACAAGCAGTGGGATTGAGTCCTCCTGTAAAAGAAGAAGAGAAGATAGGTGTTGAGAGGAGAGGTGAATAGAGGATACATCAAACTGCAGAGGAGATGAGATGAGGAGAGAAGAGATGAGGGGAGATCACAGATGAAGTGAGTGTGTGTGTAGACGTCGGATTAGAGAGGGGCCAGCTAGGTTGACAGAGTTTACCTCAGCATCAGTGAAGATGTTTTCTGGGAAAAAATGGACAGTCTGTTTTTCCATACACTGCACAGGTAAATATCCTCCCTGAGAGCAAGACACAGGGAGAGAGAGACACAGAACAAACACAGAGAGAGAGAGAGAGAGAGAGAGAGAGAGAGAGAAAATTAACTTGATTAGAGGAGTGTCAGTGGTGCATCTGCATGCATGCATGTGCAGTCTCTCTCTCTGTCTCACCATGTTTTCCAGAAGGAGGATGATCTTGTTGTTGATGCGGCCAAGGTGAAACTGGTTCCAGGGACAATCCGAGGAGGACTGGACAACGCCTGTCCAGCACAGAACAACCAAAGACACGAAGACAGGCCACATTCTGACTGCTACAAGAACTACACAAAATAACTAACCACTTGAGAACCTGTAGTCAACTAAAGCACCGCAATTTATCTGGCTAACAAAGTCAATCACAAAATAACTTTATGGATGTTATTCTCTGTTGTACTATCTTCTATTCTATCTCTCTATTGTCTGAAGTTTGTTTGAAGATGTCTGTCACTTATAAAGACACTTTCAGAAATTTCCCATTTCTTTTGGTTTTACAGATGACGTGGTTACATTGACCACAACAGGCCAGGTTGTCTAATAATAAACCTCTGGTGGGTTGGTGAGTGGTTTAACCACACACAATTCATCTGTTCCGTTAGTTTTGAGGCTTTGATTCTCGTTAAACAAACTAGGATGTTGGGGTTAAACGGCAGAATAGGTGTTTGGGGGGTTGACCGTAACCACAATAGATTGGCAGCATGCAACCATTATTAAAGGATTTGTTACGATTTTTGGATTCAATGTTTTTGGCTGGTATTAAGGGGGAGCCCTTGTGAAATATCAGTTTAGTTTGTTGACATACCATATGGATCAGGAGGTTGTGGGGTTTAAATCCAATAGAGGGTCATACATGCATTAATATAACAGAATAAGTCAGTCTTGGCCGATATTACTTGAAATCCAGCCATCCTCAACTGTACACCATTGATAATATATATATATATTGCTAATATATATATATATATATATATATATATATATATATCTATATATATATATATATATATATATATATATATATATATATATATATATATATATATATATATATGCATACTGATTAAAGTTAAGCAGTAGGTTGTGGGTTTGAATCCAATAAACCAGTAGATTGAAGGTTTGAAACTAATAGACACACTAAGGTTTTCTGTGAATCTGTTAGCTTTCTTGTCCGTTTCTCTGCCTGGCTGCCCTTCTATCTGTCTGTCAGTCTGCTTTTTGTCTGTTTTGCAGTGGTGCGCTTGGAAAAAGTTATAGGCCTAGGCAAGGTTTGTCAAGATCGTCATTATTTACTTTATATATATATATATATATATATATATATATATATATATATATATATATATATATATATATATATATATATATATATATATATATATATAATGAACCAGTAGATTGAAGGTTTGAAACTAATAGACACACAACCTAGTCGTCAAAAGACTAGGTTACAGCGTCTAAACCTGTTTGATGAACCTCACACAGTGACCAGTAACAAAGCATCTGCTCCTGACCTTAGTATCCGATCATTTGCCCATTCTACACATGTTCTATTATTTTAAATAATAGTAGATTTTTTATATTTTCTGTCAATCTGTTAGCTTTCTTGTCCGTTTCTCTGCCTGGCTGCCCTTCTATCTGTCTGTCAGTCTGCTTTTTGTCTGTTTTGCAGTGGTGCGCTTGAAAAAAGTTATAGGCCTAGGCAAGGTTTGTCAAGATCGTCATTATTTACTTTATATATATATATATATATATCCTTAAAAAGTCACACTTTATAATAAGGTGCCATAATAAATAGCAAACTAGTCATTAACTAACCCGTTAATATTTGTTAATTGTTACTTAAATATATATTTGGCACAAGTTAATAGTTTTTTTTCATCATTTATTCAATATAAGTTGTTTGCATAACCCTAACCCAACCCTAACACACGACCGTAACCCTAACCCTAACCCTAACACACGGCCCTAACCCTAACCCTAACCATAACACACAGCCCTAACCCTGACACATGATCCTAACCCTAACCCTAACCACCGACACTGTGGTAAGTGCCAAATATTTGATTTGATTCGATTGAAATTTATTTCGAACATGTAAAAGAAAACAAAAAATATATCATACAGAAATTAATGATGTTATAGAAAGCATAATTAGGTACATAAATGATAAATACTTGATAATTGTAACATGTTCAAAAGGGAGTGGGAAGAAGTTTACACTTATTTAATCCCACCCCTTCTCCGTAACTCATTGAAATTTTAGTAACAATTAACAAATATTAACAAAGGGTTAGGTAATGACTAGTTCGCTATTTATTATGCCACCTTATTATAAAGTGTTACCAATTATAATAATGATAATAATGATGTATTTATTTATCATTATTATCATTATTATACTTGTATAAATGTAACGATAATAATAATAATTAGCATTATTATTATTATTATTAGGCCTATTATGTATTGCAGACATTTGCTTGCGAAAGACACCGGAAAGACATTAACTCTTTTCACTTTCTCTTCCCTTTTCTCTCTCTACCTAAAGCTGCTTCAGGCATTTCTGTGCCAACGGAGTTGGCATTTCCCATTTACCCATTCATAAAATAACGTAAGAGTAAAATAAAAAGGAATCAAAGCCAAAAACCGGATATACGCGTCTGAAATGCCCCACTCCATAAAAGGATAATCGAAAACGAAAGCCGAAAAGAAATCTCAGCAACTGTGGTCTTCGACGGTGACGCTATTCAAAGATATGGTAAAAATATCAAACCACTGCTTAGTTCGCACCGAATTTACACACACACACACACACACACACACACACACACACACACACACACACACACACACACACACACACACACACACACACACACACACACGCACGCACACACACACACGCACACACACACACGCACACACACGCACGCACATGCACGCACACATGCACACGCACACACGCGCGCGCACACACACACACACACACACACACACACACACACACACACACACACACACACACACACACACACACACACACAAACACACACACGTAGCTGTACATCTCACCACCCGTACAATCCATCAAATAAAAAAGGTAATTAGGTTATTTCATATCCCGTTTTACATGCTTTACTAGTAGGCCTACACCATGGATGTGTACCACAAAATTAGGATATATTAAACAAGGGAAGGAAATGTTGGAGGTGGCCCTTGAATAGAGAAGAAAAAGAATGGACCTTTAATGAACTTGTGCATGGTTAGTACCAGAAGGCAGACCAGTCTCTGTTCTACACTGTAACAACACAATTACTAGAACAAAGGCTGTATTTTCTTCAGTAACACTCAACAGTAACTGTTTCAAATTTAATGACTACCTTTTGTTGAGGAATTTGAATGTGAAGACATTCAGTAATCGCTAAAAAGGAATTAATGCAACCGCACGTTGTTGTGGTTTTCTAATTCCCGAGTTAGTATTACTAAATGAATGAGTCATCAAAAAATATATCATTAAAATATAATACAATTTATAGCAATGGCTACTTTAGCAAGCCAATATCAACATGCAATATCAACCTGGACATGCCTTGGCCTCTCTTTTATTTTTATTACCAAATAAAATACCAAAATGTTATTTTTGTTGCAGGCGACCAGCTTTTCATCATCATTTGGTCAGAAGGTTTTGCTTGTGGGTTCCTTATCAATTAGTATGTTTTTATTTCTTCCTTTCCGACGACTAAAAGATTAATAAAAACTAGGATGATTATGGGACGCACTTTAGTGAAGTCATTTCAAAATGAAAGCTGTGCATATTGCATTGACTTACCACATGTCAATAGATTTAAGAATTGAAAACACCAACATACCCTCCTAACTGGTGGGAGCTCATGAAATGCGAAAAGCAACTTTTATCTTGCCCTCATAAAATATGTTCATTTTAGATAATTGAGTGTGATGAGGGCTCCCTGCGGCAGATCCTAAATGATTTATGACATTACGGTGGACATCAATTTTCATTTTCAACATGGTATCATGAGCTATGTCTTTAGGATTCAATTGCTCTTAAAGAACCCTTACTTCACCAACACATGTGTACATTTTATAAGCCATTAAAAGTAGAGCTGGGTATTGCTAGATGTCCTGAAACGATTCGATTCTGATCACCAGGTCCGGATTTGATTTAATTTCCTATTCGATTCAATTCGATTCAATAGATTTGGTTAGGGATATTTCAGTTTCAAAACCGAATTGAAATTTATTCTATTGACTGATGCTGTACATTTTACAAGGAACCCTCTAACCTGTTGCATTATTCTGAATATTAATGTGTACATAAAGAATTGAGAAGTTACATTAATGTACTTTTTAATAAACATGATCAACGCCAGTCAGGCTTACATTATATCTTATTTGTATCTGTCCAGAAGTCAAGTAAGAACTGTAGCAAGAAAGGCAATTAAAGGACATGAAAAAATCTGAACAGATCTGAGCAGTAACCTGGGATAGAGAGAGAACCACCTTGAATTGGTTAAGAAATTCCATAAATGGACCATCTATACATATATTCAGTGTATTATAAACAACTTTAAATTTTGACCAGGCAGCTAGAGTAAATAAAATCAGCCTATGTGCAGGCAGCTCGAGTATTTGCTTCTCTTTGAGCTTGTGGTTTACATTAGTATTTACTCGTTTGGGTAGGTTCAACTGCCTTCTGTAAAATATGAGATATGACTCTCCAGTCATCGTCGATATAGTGAGAGGTAATCGTCAGGTCCGAATCCGTTGCTCTGGATGTCCAGCTCTCACAAGTTTGGGCGACTCTCTATACCGACTTACGTGAACTTGCGATGCTGGCCGAGTAAGTGCCTTAATAACAGTGAAGTTCAGTGTATCTGACATATTTTGCGATAGAATATGTCCAACATTGACCATATGCAGCTTGTACTTCTCTGCAGGGAAATAGAATTACGTTTTTTTGCCAGCAGACATTGTTTTTTAGGGTCATAAACCTCTAACATCATTGTCCAATTAGGATACTACACTTTTTTGATCAGTTTCAGTTTACATATCATTACGTTTTTGTGTGTGTGTGTTTGTGTGTTTTGACATAAAAAGCTAGCTTACAGGGTTTCCACCCAGGACTGGGGCTGCAGAATCGAGGTGTCTACACATGTCTGCACATGTTCGATATGTTTTGTGAAAATTAGTTTTGCACATTTTGCAGATGTCGTGCCCGTCTTGACATCATCAGATTGCTTGCAGACCTTGTACCTCTTCCTCTTCCTCCTAGCAGATACCTATAAAGATATACTTAACTATGTCTTGTTGCTGATGCCAATCCCCTGACAGACACAAACACACACACACACACACACACGCACGCACGCACGCACGCACGCACGCACGCACGCACGCACGCACGCACGCACGCACGCACGCACGCACGCACACACGCACACACGCACAGACGCACACACACACACACACACACACACACACATCAGGAATTTATATACTAGGTGCAGTCCCCTCCTGGCTCTCCCTAACTGTGGATGCAGTGTTTGGGTTCCTTGGCATGTGCTGCCTTTGTTGAACATGCAGCACCTCAAGTGCCTTCCCTAGCTCCTCGAGGAAGATGCACCTCTTGTATAGCTTTTGTTATACTCAGGAAAAATCTCTCTCCAGGTGACAAAAGCGTTGTAGGCCGATGCATCAATTATGTTATAAAGATAACCAAAGGCCAGCGGGGTAATTTGCTTTACCAAGATTTTACCCGCAGGAAAATCAAAGGCTCCTGTGAGTTTGTCTGGGAATATTATGGAAGGGAGTTTGTCTCACATTTGCAAAGAAAGAAATGGTCAAAATCGGACACCTCTGAAGCCTTTCAGCCTCCACATTCACTGCCGGGTCAAATTACCCTAACAGTATCTCTGTGATATGACATGCATGGTTTCGAATGCCTGACATTAACCGTTATCTATTTCCTTTTATTTATTTTTTTTATTGGTGGCTTCCTGGAAATTCTTTGTCGATTTTGTGACTCAGACACAACAACGTTTGTGTCTAGTCCGCTGTCATCTACTAACAATTAAACAAAGCAGTCCTATATAGCATATACAAGGCCTGGAAGCAAGTAATGCAGACTCAGAGGTAGGCATTCAATTCGATTTGGTATTTAACCATCTGTGTTGCTCTCATGTTGGCCAGCCTTGTCTTCAGTTTGGGCCTCTCATCCATCTCTGGACATTGCGATTTGAGAGCAAGCACCCTTACTTCAAACAGTGCTTAAGAAAATTGCAACAACTTTAAGTACCTGTGTGCAGATAGACACCAGATCCTCAAGCATACTTGAGTGCTGGTAGTCTGTTTCCACCTGACATTTAAATAGAAAGAGGAACAGCATTTTACACAGTGACTAGAATGAGAGCATCACAGCAGGAATTACTGTAACATGAGCCAGCTGTAAACTGGCTCAACTGCTAGTTGTACAGTCTCGAATATCATACAACTAGCAGCTAAATGCTAGTTACAGCAACTACAAGAAGTTAAATACTGCAAATAACCTACATGCTGGGTGTAGCTATAAAACATTTAAACTGAATGTAACAGCAAATATAAATGACAGTGGAAGCCTATCGATATTAACATTATTTTACTGGCTGCTGTAACAGGTAAAGTTAGGAGGAAAGGAAATACACCTCAGAATGCTGTAAACATAAAACAAAACCCATTTTAATATTCCCACAAAGCACACACAATTATTAAGGTAATAATAAGTGTGTGTGTGTGTTTAACAAAAGTTATCTTGTTCTTGATGTATTTGAAACAATGCGATGAGATTACATAAAAAATCTTGAAGAGAACCTACAATTGAAATGTTTATGAAACACTTAAAATGGACATAACATATAAATATATGTGTATCTACATTACCTGTATATATCTTGGCAGTAAATACAACACAACACAAAATATAATCAACGTTCAAGAGACATTCAACATCAGTGGATAAGTCCAAGGATAGTGTTTGTGTGTGTGTGTGTGTGTGTGTGTGTGTGTGTGTGTGTGTGTGTGTGTGTGTGTGTGTGTGTGTGTGTGTGTGTGTGTGTGTGCGTTTGTGTGTGTGTGGTGTTTATTTAACCAAAGGTAAACTTGAAACATTGCTATTATATATTCAATCTTAAAGACAACCCAACTTTTAAAATGTTAGTCAAACACTTAAAATGGATATAACATGCAAATATATTCTCGGCATTGAATATAATACAACACAAAATATAATCAACATTCAAGAGGCATTCACATCAGTGTGTTTGTGATTTTGTGTGTGCATGTGCGTGTGCGTGTGTGTCTTTGTGCGATTGTGTATGCGCGCACGTGTTCGGTGTGTGTTCGCTTTTAACAAAAAGGAAGAAACAACGCTAATGTGGCTGTGTAGGGAATAAAAAAACTACATCTGAGAAGAAAAAATAATGAATGCCTCACAGCCAGTCAACAGCCACACAGCCAGTCAAAGTCCATCAGGGCTTTCATCCCAGGAGAGTGGACACGAAAAGATTAATTTTGTTCTTTGTTGAGGAAGCTTTGGTCCCAAGAGTCGGGTCAAAATATATACTTTTATATATGTATACATGTAAATCTAGAGCCTTGTGAAATGTGTGAAAAAAGTTAAATACTTTGTGCGAGTGGATGAATAGGATAAAAAAAAGTGTCTTATAAGTGTGCTTCCGTAGTGGCCAGCCTACAAGGTGGCGATTTAAAACCTTTACCCATTTTACCAATACACATCTGTATCCGGTGAGGACGTTTTAGCTCGTCATTCCACTTGGAAAAGTTAACCAGTGCTGGCCAAGTAAGTGTCTTAACAATGACTAATATAACCATTAAGTCGTTTTTAAAAAAAAGTGGTGAGCTGCATGGGAATGGCCAGACGGAGCCCAGGTTACAGCAGTTTGCAATTCTCATGCCCTATACACCACACAAACCCGGGAGCTGCCTTTATTTGAACTGGACCATTCTGCTGTAGGGCATGCAGGCATGAGACAGCCTGCATGTTCACCACACCTATGGCAGTAGCGGTTGGCCGGTCCAGACGTCCTCCGCTCTATCCAGACTTTCTTACGGTACATTTGCTGGACCTGTGGTCGGGAGGTAGCAGGCGGCTGCTGGCTGGGTCTGTTGGAAAGCTCCACCTCTGCCCGTGTGGCCTCATCAAGAGCCCCACCAAGGGACTCGGTCCTGGGGAGGCAGACATGCTGCAGCAACTGCTCCCGGTGTAAGCCGGGAAGTCTGGGCCTTGGCGGGTCTTGGAGCATCAAGGCCTGTTCTGCATCTGCTGCTGTCCCCAATACCTAAATGGTGAATTACAATTGATTTGAAATACATTACATCCACAACCAAAATGTCCCACTTACATCAGCCTGGAGAATAAGTCCCTCAGCCTCCTCTTTCAAGGGGGCCATTAGGGGGAGGATTGCTCATGGGCGAGAGAGGTTTCCTCATGCGCTCGAACCGCCTCCGGATGGCCTGTATTGGAGAGTGTCTGTGCCAACTGGCTTATGCTGAAACAATATATTATCAGCTTCCCCTTTTCAGCCACTGCCCGTTTCATTATCTTGAGGATACTAATGTCTGTAAGTATTTAAAACGATTGTACTGCCCTTTTGTCGTTAAACGATATGACCGGTGAATCTTCAAATCAACAATGGATGGACTCGGGGAGGCATTGATGGATTTATGTTGAAATGGGGTTTGTCGCTGCCACAAGTTGACCTAGATGTCCGCGATCTGATTCAGACGGTCCCTCAGTGCTGTAGAGGTCTTTCATCTCTTGCCGTCTTCTGAGCAACTCCTCTAATTGGTCTGGTGGACAGTCTGGCTGCCATTGTACACAGGCCGTATTGGTCAGCTGGTCCCCGGGTAAGGTCTCCAACAGATGCATGTGAAAGTATTTCAGGCTTCTGACGCCTGGACAGTGTGTGGCCACGATTTACATGCTCCACTCTGTTGTTGTTATTTTTGTGACCAGGGATGCCAATTCTAGTACCATCTCTCAGGATTTTGGCAAAGCTATTCAGATACAATCGTCTTGCCGACTGTGGTGCAGTCGGCTCTTGTTGGATTCAACTACTTCAGTCTCATTCAATCTAAAATTATTCTAACCATTTCTCTGCAGCTTTTAGCAGTGGGGACGTTTATTAAGTGCAATGGCAGTTATCAAGGTCCCTTGGACTGGGATAGCTTCTTGTGTCACACAAGAAGGTATCCAGGTCCAAGAGACAACAGAATTGTCTAGCCAAGAGCTTGCATCGATTGTTGAACCGGAGCTGGTGGGGCTTGACCCTCCTGGAGTGCTATGGGCTGTGATGGACGGGCTGGAGTTGGAGTCCTCTGCATCGGCTGGGTCGATAGCAGTCAGTTAGACATACCCATTTATAATAAATGAAAAAAGTCCTTAGTTTGACTCGTTTTTGTGCTTTATAAGTATTAGGGAAATTCCAGCACATACCTTCAACACGCCATGCATTGGGAAGCCGGCGACACTGTAATGGTTTGATGTGGTCTTGCAGATCATCCTCTTGGATGAAAGTCCCATTCAGATTAAACTCCTACACTGGCCAATTTATTCAGAAAGGAAGGCAGTTTCTCCTCCTGTAGGGAAGGTAATACTGCCAAAAAGTGTTTCATGTCATCCCTCATCTCTGAAATAAAGCGGGAAAAACATGACTTGATTTATTTATTTGCCTTTAGGGCTACATGTTCAAACCATCAGCCTCAGTTAGACGCTCTTCTATTACTTTTTTCCATAGGAATTAAAAATGTAATTGTCTATTTATAATTAGGGGAAGATGAAGTGACAAGTGTTAAACCTATGATTAGAGACTTCGATAATCATAGGATTTCTGGGTTACCTACTCAAATATAAGACAGGCATGTCATTAAAAACGGAATAATACACAGTAATCTTTGATGATGGTGTCAAAGAAATTTTGTGAAAGTCTTATTTTCCTTTTATTATTCTGGGGCTCTGTCACAAAAAAAGAAACAATATTTCCAATAGAGCTGCTCTGGAAGGGGTAATATCTCTTCCAGCCAAAGTTCAATGCAGCCATGGCTCCTTTATCTACCCTACAATGTGTTGTTTGAAAGAATGGCAAGCTTTCCTCTTGCATGTGACCAAGCCTGCGTCTTATCCTATGAAAAAAGAAGTGAATAATTGTCCTGGCCCCCCACCGAATGTAACAGACTTCAATTCTGCATGGCAGCTGGAACGAGTTATATCAGTCATCGGTTTATACAAAAAATGGGTCCATGATTTTCATTGCAAGCTGTTTCATTTGACACTGTGCTCTAGCTTTTTAACGAGATAACCTAAAATGACTACAGTTTATATTTACATCCTTACCAGACTGCTTGTCGTAAGTAGAAATATCCCATATCTTCAAGCCATGGCGGAATAAACTGAGGAAGAAAATTCTCAGAATTTTATATCCAGAGTAAGTATTTGTTGCAGACCCGGCAAAGAATGTGTAGGGCTGTGTTTGTGTCCGCCTCTGACTTGCGTGAAGACATGGAGACACGTCACAGCCTTGTCAATACAAGAACACTTAAAGCCTAATAAAGTGTCAAATAAAAACACTGGCATTTGAAGATTGTATTGATTTATTTCACCGCTCACCCCATTTCTCTGCCTGCATTCTCCCTGATAGTATGTCACTCGCAACCTCTGTCACGCTGAATAAATAAACTTTTATCAAAAGAAGAGCTATATTTTCACAATACCGCTTCCTTTTCAAACATTTAACAGAATAGAACTCATGATCATAAATAATATTTAATAATCATTATAGTTATGGAACAGCTAAAACGACAACATAACAATAGAACCTTTCGTTATAGCTGGATTGCTCTCAGTTGTGTGTCATTGTAGACTGAGTAGATCATGTTACAATTCATTTAAATAAAAAATAAACAGTTGATCACCCAACCGCCCGACTGCCTGCCCACACACACAAACACACCCAGACACTCAGACACACACAAGCACACACACTTACACACACACACACACACACACACACACACACACACACACACACACACACACACACACACCTAAACACACACACCTACACACACACACACACACACACACCTAAACACACACACCTACACACACACACACACACACACACACACACACCTAAACACACACACCTACACACACACACACACACACACACACACACACACACACACACACACACACACACACACACACACACACACACACACACACACACACACACACACACACCTAAACACACACACACACACACACACACACACACACACACACACACACACACACACACACACACACACACACACACACACACACACACACACACACACACACAAACACAAGGCAGTGGAAATAGGGGGTTGACATTGAAAGTAAAGGAGAGCATCAGTTGATTGGGTGGAGGAACTTCGTCCATCTAGAGAAGGGAAGTGAGATAAGGCATGTGGATCAATACAGGATGGAGTCTGTCTGTGTGTGTGTGTGTGTGTGTGTGTGTTTGTGTGTGTGTTGGGGGGGGGGGGTGTGCCAGTGTAACCGTTCCACCAAGGTCATGGCGTGCTGCAGCTGCTTGTCCACTGGCGTGACGGTCAGTGCTGGACGTCCCGATGGCTTTCGCTTTGATTGACATCCCAGGGGTCGTGTTGTGCTGGTTGTTGTTGTGGTTGTGGTGCTTATCTTCAGGGTCCAGAGAGAGGGGAGGAAGGGAGGAGGAGGGCTGAGATCTACAGAGTGATGGCCAACTACTGCACTCACAGTGGCAGTGTCGCATAAAAAAAAATATATATAGTTGTTGGGATGGACATGGACTGGAAGCAAGGCTGTAAGTAATTGGACCAAGTAACAGTTTGAATCGAGGGGAATAGAAGAGAAACTGCACAAAAATATTTTGATGCATCACACTGTCTACTGGGGTATATTTAGACTCCAGGGAGATTGGGCTGTGACTTGTACACAGGCTTTAAAGATGATGGAGAGCACATTGTGAGCATATTTGGTTAAAGGATCCAAGCGTTGAACACAACCTTTCCTAAAGAGCATGATTTATGGCCAATATGTAGAGAATTCGCAAACAGACTAAATCAAACGCTGCGTTTACGTGGGTGTGTCCCGGATCCTTGAAAAGATTACAATGAACTGCCCAGACACCCAGTAGTTTAAAATCAGTACATTGTGTTTCCAGAATACTATACTCATTGTCACAGATTTCTTGTGACAATTGGTTTAGAGTGATTTAAATTAGTTGTATACAAAAGTAATTGTTCCTTGTGTCTTCACCGATATCGCCATATTTTCACTCTATTGGAATATGCTAAACTAAGACAGACCTTTTTCATCCAGGTGTTTTATTCAAAACAAATGAATGGTTACACCATTGGCAAGAGAGCTGACAAGTGCCATTGTGCCTTATGATTTTTCAACTTAAGTTTTTATCATATGAACAAAACTTAACAAACATTTATTGCTCAACAATGAAGGTAGACATAGATAGGTGGAATCTACGGTGGTTTTATGAAAATAATTCATACAGCAAGTCCATCTGATCTTTGAGTTTAACATAATGCTAATGACACACATCTATGATGATGGGTTAGATCACACACACACACACACACACACACACACACACACACACACACACACACACACACACACACACACACACACACACACACACACACACACACACACACAATCTCTCTCTCTTTCTCTTACACACACACACACACACACACACACACACACACACACACACACACACACACACACACACACACACACACACACACACACACACACACACACACACACACACACACCTTTAGTTACGTATTCTTTATTTTTTAGCAATTTCTAAAAACGTTATCATCCAAAATCTTTTCCGGGAAAGCACATTTGTTTTTGAATGTAAGCTTTGACTCCTACGTACAGTGTTGTCTGCCCTCTGGTCCCACAAATGAATATACACACAACAGATGGCCAGATTATCATCGTCATCTCACTGTTGTGCGAAAAGGCCTTTCTCATGTGAATTTAAGATATGATCTCAAACATAAACCCCGGTATTAATCGATGGACCTTGAAAGAAAGATTAGAAAAAACTCACTGAAGCACTCATTTTGTATGTCTGTACTTAAGCAAAAAGCACATAAATTAAACAAAAACAAAGAACTTCTGTCATACAGCAGTGTCCACCACATATATCCTACAATAACAAATCTATTCTCGTCTATAATAACAACATTTCATGAAATTACAGAAACAATAGTAACCCTGATAAATCTCTATAGTTATTCTATATTTTTCTACATATAATAAAACCTTCTGTAGATTTTTTATTTTAAGGAGGTACTCCCTTAGCTTTCTGGAGCTCCGATTTTTCCATTGAATCCTAGAGACAAACTGGACAAATTAGGATGTTGAAAGCATGGCCAGTCCTTTGATATTGTGTAAGAGAGTAGGTGTTAAAACACACATTGGTATGGCGATAAGAGACCTCTGGAAAAGACTTGGAGGTCCTTAGATGCAATCGCAAGACCCAAGATCATGGAGAAGCACAAGCACTTGTCGCAATTACTAGGTTTTTACAACAGATGGCACTGTTACACCAAAAACAACTACATACTGTATATTGCACAATGAAAATCTATAGGATTTTCTCTCCGTTACTCTTAGTTTAAGTGATATGAGTGTTGTTTGGTAGGGCGTTGGGGAAGGTTGATAAGAATCGTCCTCCCAAAGAAAGAATGGTAGATATGGGGGAGAGACGGACAAACCCATCAAGATCGTAAGAAATCTGACACCACTTGGAACAACTTTCTCTTCAACATGATATTCCTAAGAAGAAATCCGTATACATATCTTTTCTTAATCTTGTGAAACAGTAAAGTCAGATGTAGCCGAAGTACCCTTTCTCTCTTTTACAGTACGAGAAAAAACAAAACAATGAATGGGGCACATCAACTCTGTGTCTCCATGTAAGGATCCTGACAACATGAAGGCATTAAGAGCAATGGCATCAATGAAGTCCCAGTCTCTTCATTTTCCTCTTCACAGACACTTCCGAATGAGAGGAACAGGGTACATGGGAGTTCATAGCTGGAGACACGAGACTGTACATTATAGACCAAATAAAGCCACCCATCACACAAAGATAAAAACACAGTAACACATTTCAAACATATCGGATGTATTGCTTTAAAATATGAGATTGAGAATCCCGACGTGTCATGTTTTAAAGTCAGAATCTGATCCCACTTGATTGTTTATGTTTAACTGAAATGTTCAGTTGAATTGGCATTAGTTTGTTTGAAAAAAAAAATTAAGAAAAAAACAAAAGCTACTTAAATTGCTTTTGTAATTAAATGAGCTTTAAGGTGCTTTGAATGTGGTTGCCATGGCACTGTGCTTTATTCCCGTCATTCGATAGGTGTAAATGTTTGTCTTGATCAGCGTGGAGTAGGGTGAGCTGTTCACATGCGCATCCAACCGCATGGTTGGATGACACCAGTTTGGAAAGCTCAGACTTTGCCCGTCATATTTTCTGCGATGGTTTCGTCAATGTGACCTGTTGGTATTTTTTTTTTGCCTATTATGTTTCTATATTCTTCTGTCTTATTGTATTATCAAATAACAAACACAAATGGCAAGGAAAACAAGGCCTGTCGGGCAAAGAAAGGCAGAAATTCATCAATCAAAAAAGAACAAGAATTCACAATGATAAAACACCAACTTCTGGAATAATCTGTGAGCGCTGATTGTTTTTGGAAGATGATAATGGTGTGGGTGTACCGTCACAATGAGGCCGCGAAAGAAGTCTTTATCACAAACCAACAAGAGAAAGGCAGAAACAGTTTGATCTTTTAGCTTTGCGGGGGGGTTATTCATGAGCGCTAAATCCTGAGGACGTGGGATAGGAAATAAATAAGGAAGGCATTTGACCCTGGCTGTGAATTAGACAGCAGATGGAATTGGGGGGAGGGGGGGGAATGGCTGAATCATCGTGAAGTCTGCCTGTCTGATCTGTGTGAATGAACACCCTGAACAACATGAACAAAAAAAAGGAGGAAGGAGAGGAGGAGGCTGAGGTGCACGTCACTAAGGTTACGGGCGGGGTTGGGGGGGATGGACTAGAAGGTTCTGACAAGGTTCTTGTGAGGGGATCTAGAGCGCTCAGGGGCACAGCCGAGAGCATTTCCAGCCGAAACGCACGGCTCGTGTCTCCGCTGCAGACAAGGCCAAAGACACAACCGCACCAACTATTAATTAACTTCTCCCCCGCACCCCCCCCCCCCCCCTCATGGCTAATTCAGAACAAAACAAAATAGAGCAGAAAAAGAGCATTGAGTAAAGGGAGCTTATTCTTGGCGGACCACACCATATTTACAACTAGATTTTCCTATTATTGTTCTCTAACAAGTGACACGACGACACTATGGATGAACCATGTTGACCCACACGAATGGCTATGAGAGAGAGCCTCCTTTCCCTGTGCCTGTCCCGTTCTCTCTCTCTCTCTCTCTCTCTCTCTCTCTCTCTCTCTCTCTCTCTCCCCCTCTCTCTCTCTCTCTCTCTCCCCCTCTCTCTCTCTCTCTCTCTCTCTCTCTCTCTCTCTCTCTCTCTCTCTCTCTCTCTCTCTCTCTCTCTCTCTCTCTCTCTCTCTCTCTCTCTCTGTCTTAGGTCAGATGGGCTGCATAGTTTTCAGTGTGTGGCCCTTATGGAGTTGGTCACACTAAGGATGAATGGGGGGTGGGTAGGGGTGGGGGGGTGGGGGGTAACATTGCGGTCATTAACCCTGGGTGGACGAATAGGGAGCCAGCCCCGGCTTTCTGTTTTGTTTTCAGTAGGGGGAGAAGAGGATGGGCGTGTGCGTGGCCCTCAGAGGCCCTGGGGCGGGCCGGAACAGTGTGGGTCCCAGGAAGGGGTTCTGGATGAAGGTGGTGGTGCCGCCCGGGTGCCTCAGGGCCAGGGGGTTGGCAGCCATGGCGCACAGTGCCGGCTGGGTGAGCGCGCTGGGCAGGAAGCTCGTGGCGGTCAGGGTCTTGGTGAGCTGCTTCTGCAAGGCCAGCTTGGTCTGCAGGGCGGGGGAGAGGCAGGTCATGACGGTCGGGAGATGGAGAATAACAGAAGAACCGTCTTTAAAGAGCCCGTCAACCCAAAACCTTTTTTCGTTTCATTTTGGTGATAATATGCATGATATAATCGTCAACATTGTGATCCATGCCATTGCTATTGAGATCAGACCATCATTTAGAGACAACAGCAGTAAAATCCGATGGTTTTGCAGATCTCTGCCTAACACTCTTTTCCAAACACGGGTAACGATCCTTTCAAAATTAAAAAAAAAATAAAAAAAATAAAAAAACGTTATTTGTCCCCAGGGGGCAATTGAGGTTTTTATATTATTCAATTTCAAAAATTTAAAAGAAAATTAAAAAATATAATAATATTATATTATTATTATATTTTATGTTTTTATATTTTTCAATTTCGTGACGGCGATGTGCCTTTTAGAATACTCTTTGAGGTTCACGACCAAGGGATGAAGGCGGTGAGCTGTGTGTGGATGTGTAGAGCTCTGTCAAGGCAGTTTGCAGCGTGCAAGAGAGGGCTATTCTTTTCGGAAGGTAATAGTATGACGCCACGGTGTGTGTGGATGCTGAAGCTCATTCTGACCAGCGGTTAACATGATGAGGGTGAGGATTCCCGGACACTAAGAAAACAACGACATGGTGTGTGAAGCATTTCATACGACATCGCTCATTATAACGCTCATATTCAACGTCGGTACTATAAAATATTCCAAAGTTGCCTCGGGTAATAACCATGGGGATAAAACACCCACCTCCATCCTAGAAACCCTTTTGTTTTTATCTTCAAAATTATGATAATCTATGATAATGCTTTCAACTTTGGTTTGTGCCTTGTCATATGTCTAGGACTGAATCATTGATGACATGATTGATTGATGATCTTTTATTTTACAGTCATCATGATTGGTCGCAATTTAACAATCTAATATTTACTCATAACTCAATGACTGACTTAGGAAGCACCCTCCTTGTGCGGCCTTTCTCAATGTTTCTTTGGAGTTATTGGGAGTTCTTTCTTGCCCTTTAGAGGATTTAGGGACTTATGGCAAAGGGGTGAGGTATATGTATGCCTGTGAACCCCTTGGAGACTCTACTAAATAGATTTACTTTACTCAACAATATGAAAGAATTGGTCCCCAAGGTACGAATATACTTTTTAGATCCCAGCTCACATTTCATTTTCCACCGTAGTTCACTAAGAGATGCTTACTCAGGCAGCTCTCAGTGTGATATATGAAGAAAGGGCAGGTTAATGAGTGTTTGGCGGTTTAATGGACAACGCATTGAAATGACCCACAACAGACTGACCCTATGAAAAGAGCACAGCAAAGCCTGCTTTGTTGAAGGCGCCAGCAGTGGAGATTCATCCTGACTTTCTGTTCCCTTCCCCCTGGCCCTGGTCGTATCCCTTGCCTCATCACTGTCCCGTGGTGTCCTATCTCTAGCTTCATCACTGTCCCGTGGTGTCCTGTCCCTAGCCTTATCACTGTCCCTTGGTGTCCTATCCCTAGCCTCATCAATGTCCCGTGGTGTCCTATCCCTAGCCTCATCACTGTCCCGTGGTGTCCTGTCCCTAGCCTCATCACTGTCCCGTGGTGTTCTATCCCTAGCCTCATCACTGTCCCGTGGTGTCCTATCCCTAGCCTCACCACTGTCCCGTGGTGTTCTATCCCTAGCCTCATCACTGTCCCGTGGTGTCTTGTCCCTAGCCTTATCACTGTCCCGTGGTGTCCTATCCCTAGCCTTATCACTGTCCCGTGGTGTCCTATCCCTAGCCTTATCACTGTCCCGTGGTGTCCTATCCCTAGCCTCATCCCGGTCCCGTGGTGTCCTATCCCTAGCCTCATCACGGTCCCGTGGTGTCCTATCCCTAGCCTCACTCACCTGCGAGGAGAGGGAGGTGAGGTTGTATTGGCTGAACACTTTCTTCATGGCCGACACCGCCCCGCCCGCATAGCCACTCCACCGGACGCTCTGTAGGGAGGGAGGAGAGGGTATCAGGGGGTGTGGGGTATCAGAAGGAGGGGGGAGGGTATCAAGGGGTGTAGGGTATCAGGAGGAGGGGGGTATCAGGGGGAGGAGGAGGGTATCAGGGGGAGTGGGGTATCAGGAGGAGGGGGGAGGGTATCAGGAGGAGGAGAAGGGTATCAGGGGGAGGAGGAGGGTATCAGGGGGAGGAGGAGGGTATCAGGGGGATGAGGAGGGTATCAGGGGGAGGAGGAGGGTATCAGAGGGAGGAGGAGGGTATCAGGGGGAGGAGGAGGGTATCAGGGGGATGAGGAGGGTATCAGAGGGAGGAGGAGGGTATCAGGGGGAGGAGGAGGGTATCAGGGGGAGGAGGAGGAGGGTATCAGGGGGAGGAGGAGGGTATCAGGGGAGGAGGAGGGTGTCAGGGGGAGGAGGAGGGTATCAGGGGGAGGAGGGGTATAAGGGGGAGGAGGAAGAGGAAGAGGAGGAGGTTCCGTGAGTGGGAGGAGAAGGAGAGATAAGGTGCATCACATGTGACAGGAGCGAGGGAATAAAGGAGTGATTAATGGCGAGTGCTGATTCAGGAGTCTGTTGTCAGAGCTGGTCAGTGGTGGGACAAGAGAGACTGTTTTAGAACGGGCGAGCTGCCTCCTGTGTGGGGATGGAGGGGGGGGGGGGGGCTGCGTGGGGTTCATTACTTACAACAGAGTGTGTGTGTGTGTGCTTAACCTACCTGACAGGGCAGACACACAGACATGCTGTCTCACCCAGTCGTCGTCCCCCCCCTTCCCCCATCCCTGAGGACACTGTAATGAGGTCTAAGTATGTGCCAGAGTGTACCTGTCTCTCTGTGTATGTGTGTGTGTGTGTGTGTGTGTGTGTGTGTGTGTGTGTGTGTGTGTGTGTGTGTGCACCATGTGTGGGGTGCGTGTGTGTGTGCACGAGCGCATTATGAGTCTGTCAGAATTAAGGTCAAACCAGCCAACTGTAACAACAGAAAAATGCGCGCTCCGAAATAGTGCTTGGCTGTTCTGAGCTACACTCATAATCATTTTTAGATTTATGCTCCAATTCTTGCATAGTTTACGGGCATTATTCGTAGCAAATCTGCGATAAGGAAAAAGCAATTATGTCTAGTTTGTGTTCCTTGAGGGTCTGCTTGATTGCCTATTTATGTGACACTGTGTGTCTGCCTCATCTGGGCGCCTGCTGTGACTTACCGCTAAGCTGGTGCTCTGCGGGGTCTTGTTGTGGGGGGTGAACTTGGGTTTGGGGGGTTTGCCTGCCAATCGGTCCTTGTGCCTCCTGCTGTTCATGTGCTGTGGAGAACCCAGAGGAACGCATCAGTGCAGTAGCAACAGCCACAGCTTTGCTTTGTTTGCAGCACCCTTGACTGGAGTGAATTATAACAAATACAAATAAATGCCCTTGGTGGCAACGGTCATCGTAGTCATGTGTATCGTCGAAGCTACTAATGGGCTACGGCTGCAAAGGCATCATCTCTAAGGAGGGCATCTTGAACGGAGTCCTGTTGGGAAGCCGGCGGACTTAACAAATCTACAGCACCCAAAGTTCAGCCTCACTGCCTCTGCCTCGAGCAATCCAGTGCTCCCTTCCTGTCTCTATCGTTAAAGCACATAGTCTTTCCATATCGATATCCATTAATCTATCCATCGATTCATCCTTCCTGCCATACACTCACCTGATTCAAGGGTTAACTTAGCTTCACTAAAGCTCCAGTGAGTTGTGATGTAATAACACAAAAAAAACAGTTGACGTCCCTTGATACATTTTGACCAATTCTTTATTCTATATACGTGTCTTGACGTTAGATCCTCCCTCCCTCGCCCCCCCCCTCCCTTCCTGATGTGAACCTACTACATAGAGCCAACGTCTTCCTTCGCGGCCTCACCTGACTGAGCTGGGTCTCGGAGTTGACGAAGATCTCGCACACCTCACACTGGAAGTTCTTGCTGGGCACCCCCACGCTGCCCTTGGTGCCCAGCCGCTTGCTCTTGCAGGCGGACCGGGCCGCCACCGCTTTGCCCCGGCGCCGCGGCTGCACAGGCTGACCCTCCAGCATCAGTTTGTGCTTGGTGCCTAGAAGAGGTCAGAGGTCAGTTCAAGGTCATTTCCCACGGCAGGTTATAAAAAACAGAGCTCCCTCTGCAACCAGAGCCTTGACTGCTGTATTGGAGTTCATTTGATTTGATTGCAAAAAAATATGCCTGGCCACCACTACTGAATCTGACTCAGAACTAAAAAGTGTCTAGAATGCATTAGCTGCACCGTTTTGAAAAAGGCTGTTTTTTATGGTCTAGTCCCCCTAGCCCCCCTCATCTCAATCACAAGAAGCCACAGGTTTGAGAGCCGCAAAGTCATCCCACTCACCGGTGTTGTGCGCGTCCAGTTGGGAGGTGGAGTTGACTGTGACCTTGCAGACCGGGCAGTGGAGGTGTGCTTTGCCCTTCATGGCGTCGTCCTTGTCTTCCTCCGTGCACGCCTCACCCTCCGCGGGCACGGTCAGCCCGGGGCTCACCGTGCCCGGGTCGGTCCCCGGGTCGGTCCCCGGGTCCGTGCCCACGGAACCGACGGACTCTGGGGTCCCGGCGTCGGAGGCGGTCTCGGAGGGCTGCTGCGGGGAGGGTGACACCTGGGGAGGCGACAGAGCCACGGAGTCCCCGGAGGAGACCTCGGACTCGGGCGTCAGCATGGCTGAGCTGCTGGGGGGGCTCTCCTCCATCTTCACCTCCTGGTCGGGCGCTTCCAGAGCGGGCAGACTGATGATACCTGGGGAAGAGCGGAAGTCAGAACATTTTATCTCACCTTTCGTCTGCCCAGAGGGTGACGTGTGAGGAAAAGCGGATGCAGTCTGGCATCGTTTGATGAACTTGTGTTCAACGCTCAAGGATTTTTGCATAATCCCTAAAGGAACCATTTGTAGAAGAAACTAAGCAGTAAATACATACCCATCAGACAAACATAAATAATTGCTTGAATGAGTGAAATATAAAATCACGTAGAGTTATCCAAAAGTTAAATGGCAAAAAGTCTATTTGTCCAATTTGTCCTTTTTGGCAGATTGTATCTGGGGCCAGACTAGCCTGGCTATTACCAGACCAAGCCAATCGTAGATTGAACGTTGGACTGGGGAAGCTGCCGTCATTTTCTTCAGCACAAGTGGCATGAGCAACGGGCCTAGTTCAACTGACTCTGTACGCGATTGGCTGCTTGCCGTCGCTTCCCTGTCGTCATTGTGTTAAACCAGCCAATAGTGCGCCAAGGGGAAAAGCCAGCTGGGTGATTGGCTCCCGCAAAAATGTATCGGAAGCAGAAAGGAATGTATTGCTCTTCTCCAGACCCTTGTGCAGGGCAAACTCAATTCGCCGGAAGAATGGGCGGCGCTACCCAGGCTAGGGCCAGACAGAAGCAACATGAAGTCCTTTGACAGGGGGAGGCTATGATCAGCCAGCCTTCTTTAAAATCCTAACCTGGTACAAACGAGGAAGGTTATCAAGGTTGTGCCTGCACTTTTGCTGCCCATTTCACACTACCCTGCAATGTATATATCTATTTTTTTTTAGGGGAAGTGACCCGTACCAGCTGAAAAAGGAGAATGGGAACACTAATTCCATAGAACTGGAATAAAACCTTTTCATTAAAGAGGACCTATTATACTACTTTTCTTGTCTCATTTCTTATTAATGACTCCTATAGCGCAACCTGACACGAATCATAACACAAAAAACGATGTAGATTTTCGGGAGACTCTTCCCCTCATCTGGGCGCTTTCAGCATTCTCTGTCAACGCTCGGTTTCGTCCTTCTCCGCCCCCTCGCCCCCCTCCTGCCAACCCAACTCCGTTGTGATTGGTTACCTTCCTTGAAGCGCGCGCGCGGGCAGATTTGACCAGGCATATGGGGGGCGCGGCAGGAGTGCCTCTACGTAGATGATTTCCCGGAAATGTGAACAAGTGAATCGCAAACGTTGTCCCGAGTGTTTAGCGCTCTGCACAGCCACCCCAGACTGTCAGCAGGGAATACGTTGAAATGCATGTACGTCTTTATTTGACAATTAAGTATGGTTAAACATGACTATCAATCATTATAACAACGTTTTTAACAACGTTTTAAGGTCATAAAAGTCGAAAAAGCATAATAGGTCCCCTTTAAGGTATTTTCAACATTAAAACGGCAAAGCTTATGATAAAAGTTAATGCGCTGATGTGCTTTAACACACACCATCCACGTAAAGGTCGAGGTCAGCTTGGCATTTATAAGCTTGTTAGCTTGCGCATTTCAGAAAACTGTGTGCGATTCAGTAGATGTTGTGTGAGTAACATTTTAATTGTATTGGTATTCGTATTGAGCTAGCATTGTCATTGTTCTGTTTTGAACAATCAAAGGACAAGATTAAGATAGAGATCACCAGTTCAGAAGAACAAATGCCATCAGTCCTCTAACCTTCAACACCAACACACACTCTCTTTCCCTCTCTCTCTCTCCCCCTCTCCCTCTCCCTCTCCCTCTCTCTCTCTCTCTCTCTCTCTCTCTCTCTCTCTCTCTCTCTCTCTCCATCTCTCCATCTCTCCATCTCTCTCTCTCTCTCTCTCTCTCTCTCTCTCTCTCTCTCTCTCTCTCTCTCTCTCTCTCTCTCTCTCTCTCTCTCTCTCTCTCTCTCTCTCTCTCTCTCTCTCCCGCCTCACACCTCACACCTCCGCTCGCCCTCGCTATTTAAATATCAATTGAAAGACCTGAGGCTCAGTCAATACAAACAATCCAATCGACTGCCAGAACCGGGCCGATAAGTCACGGGAGTTCCATCACACACACGCACGCACAAACACACACACACACACACACACACACACCTCTCTCCTCCCCCGAACTCCTCCCCGAGGGAGTCACACACTTTAGCCCCCAGTGAACCGACGCTATATATATCCTTTTCATTTTCTCTCCTTCCCTCCGCCGACAAGCCCGACCGCGCTCCATTGATTTTTCCCTCTGTTCACGTCCCGCACTGAATTCATCACGGAGATAGGGGTCATCCCCTCTTGTCCTGTTTTTTTTTTGCAGAAAGGAATCCGAATAGCAGAGATCAGGCAGTCCCCATCGTTTTTTGGGCTTTAATGAGAATGACCCCTTGGGGTATTTCGGCTCACCGCTGCCCCCCTAGCTCGACCGCCCAGACACGAGGCTATGATCCTCAGCTTAAAGTAACAGACAAGGCCACCGGAGAAGTCCCTGGCATGTCTGGAGGTGATACCGATCCGGGGATTTCGCCGGCGCCGAGGGTGCTGGGAAAATCCAGTGAGTGAGTCTTGGATTCATTCAAAAAGGAACTCATTCTCTCATTCATTGTTTGAGATATCTCAGTGAAGGGGAATTCCTCCACATTGTCCGAGCCTTTTAGAAAACATACCGCAGAAGGCAAAGACAATGCCTTCTGCCACAAAAAGTCACCAAAAAACATGTGAGGGTGAACGAAAAAATGCTACCACTTGGGTTGGCACTTCAGCCCACACCAACGCAAACGCACACACACACACACACACACACACACACACACACACACACACACACACACACACACACACACACACACACACACACACACACACACACACACACACACTCACATACATACATATCCTTAGACAATACCTCCTGTCATTTGGCCTGTCAATCAACCCTCTTCGTAACCCCTGAAGACTCGTGTGATGACACAGACTGCCAGCGAGATTGGCAGTCTGTCAGATCAAAGTCCAGTCTCTCGCCACCCGACACACTCAATTACCCATGGAATGGTACTCTGCAGCCACAGAGTGCTGGTGTTAACATCACTGTCATAGAGGCTATCATTGCTTTCATTGAACTCGAAGGGGATTTTAACGCAAGTCCTGCCCATCCAATTAAAGTGGACAGACTCCCGGAGTAAATATATATCTGAGGAACGACATACAGTGTATTGATCCGTAGACATGTGCAAACAAGATCTCTCTCTCCCTCTCTCTCTTTCTCTCTCACTCTCTCTCTATCCTTCTTTTGTCTCCCTCTCATCATCTCAGAAACTAAGCAGTGTAACCCGCTGATCGAGCGAAAACTCACTATACCACTCTGTATGTATGTTGTCTTTTAAATGTATTTTGTGTGCATGTGTGCCTGTATGAATTATCATTACTGGGCTGGCTGTTGCCTTTGAAGATGCCAGCAACAAAACGGGATCCCCAATATCTGGAGTCAACCATTGATAATGGTAGATAATGGTTGTTCCTTTGCTGAGCAGAATTTTATTTGATCGCTTGGTAGGTTTGGTCTTGGTATGTTGGCTCTTTGAAATTCTACTAGTCACGAATTTAAAAAGTGTAAAATGTACACACAAAATGCATAAAATATAAAAAAAATACAAAAGATAATAGATAAATGGTATGCACATTGGTTCAAACCTATCTATACGACTAATAAACACAATCATTCATGCTCTGTGTTTCAATGGACTAGGAGCTAGTTTCTCCTTTGCAGTTCATCTCTGCATCTCTGTAGTGTATGCACTATGCAACAATGATTACAATTCAGTACAGGGCAAAACCACGGTAAAGTTGTACAGCCCAAACGTATCCTTGTGTTAAGCGGCAGTGTGTTGATCTACTTGCAGAGCAGATGGGTGGGTTATCGGTTCTAAATGGTTCTGATCATTTGGTCATTAGACCAGAGTAAGCTGTCCCTGACAGCCCTCTGTTTTATTACACACATAACTCATTTTGTAGAGAGCTAATTTGGAGTGCTATTTTATCACATGTTAGCACTGTGGTGTGTGTGTGGGAATGTGTGTATATAGATGTGTGCGTGCGTGTGTGTGTGTGTGTGTGTGTGTGTGTGTGTGTGTGTGTGTGTGTGTGTGTGTGTGTGTGTGTGTGTGTGTGTGCGTGTGTGTGTGTGCGTGTGTGTGTGTGTGTGTCCGTAAAAGCCCGCTCCACTGCATTTTAATTTCACATGAGGCCATGCACACAATTGGGGGCTCATTAAAGTGCGCTACCCCCTCAAAAAAAAGTGCCTTGGAACCGTCAAATTATTCATAAAAAATACAACGGATTATCTGCGTCTCTTTCTCTCTCTCTCTCTCTCTCTCTCTCTCTCTCTCTCTCTCTCTCTCTCTCTCTCTCTCTCTCTCTCTCTCTCTCTCTCTCTCTCCATTTCTTTTTCTCTCTCTCTCTCTCTCTCTCTCTCTCTCTCTCTCTCTCTCTCTCTCTCTCTCTCTCTCCATTTATTTTTCTCTCTCTCTCTCTCTCTTTGCTCTCTCTTTCTTTCTCTCCCTCAATCCTAATTTTCTCACTTCATCATTGCATCTTATTCACCAAGTAATTCATAAAAAATACAAAGGATTATCTCTCTCTCTCTCTCTCTCTCTCTCTCTCTCTCTCTCTCTCTCTCTCTCTCTCTCTCTCTCTCTCTCTCTCTCTCTCTCTCTCTCTCTCTCTCTCCCATTATCCTATCTTACCCCTTTCCATGCATAGTTTTGTTTCTACTTCCTCATCCTCCGCCTCCTCCCCCCCCCCTCTTCTTCTCCCTCTCATCCACCACCTCCTCACTCTCATACACCCCCTCCTCCTGACCCCCCTCATCCTCCTCCCTCTCCTCAACCAACTCCCCCTCCCTCCCTCCCCTCCACCACCTCCTCCTGATCCTCCCTCCCCCATTATCTTATCTTACCCCTCTCCATGCCTAGTTTGGTTTCTACTTCCTCATCCTCCTCCCTCTCCTCCTCCTCCCTCTCCCCCCCTCCTCCCTCACCTCCTCCTCCGTCCTCACCACCATCTCCTCCTCAGTCTCCTCCACTATATTCTCCTTACTCTAGTCCACCACTTCCTCCTGACTCTCTTCCTCCTCCTCCTCCCTCTCCTTCTACCTCTAGCCCACCTCCTCCTCCTCCCTCTCGCCCATCACCCCCGTCCCACCTCCCCTCCGCCACCTCCTCCTTACTCTGCTCCTGCTCCTCCCGCTCCTTCGCCATCTCCTCCTCCCTCTCCTCAATCCCCTCCTACTCCCTTTCCTCCACTACCTCCTACTCCCTCTCCTCAACCACCTCCTCCTCCCTTTCCTCCACTACCGCCTACTCCCGCTCCTTAGAGCTTAGATCGGGCCCAGAAAATGTCTGAACCCGGCCCGGCCCGACGCATTAACTGTAATTATGAGCCCAAGCCCGAATTCAACCCCACATTTTCTTTTAATACATGGGCTGTTATATCTGACGTACTCAAATACAATTCGGAGTAGTTTGAACTTCAGAAATCTGTTAAGAATTATCTAATAAATAATGCAACAAGGACGAAGCATGTAACGACGCTGTTTGTTTATTCAAAATGGAATTGATTGCAAAAAAATCGGAATGAAGAAACGTGAACAATGATGAACACAGACAATGAACGAGAATGAACTAGTTTGGATAGCCTAGGAGGCCTACTCTGCTAAATATATATGCAAGGGGTAATGTATAGAACGCCGGTCATTATCGGGAAAATAAGCCCCGACAGGGCAAACAGGACATTGACGTGCAGTGGAGGTGTCTTGCTTCGCCCTGAAGGGGCTTATTTTCGATAATGACCGGCGACGTTCTATACATTATCCCGCTTATTACACGGCTACTTGCCAAAACGAAAACATAACTTCACATGGTGTGTCTTTTTAAAATGTATTTGTTACCAGCAATCATAGTGTTGATCGGCAGAGAAATAGTCAGCCAAAGACGTTGACGTCGCTTAGCAACCGAAGACGCTGGGGTTGACAAGTTACCGGACTACTTGCAGAGATACCAAAGACATCATTAGAGGAAAAAAGTTCTTTGTTTTCCTTCACAGCGGTCAATTATACTTAGCAATGGTGAATTATCAAATATAATTCACCGCCGGAAGTTGTGAAGAGCCCATGCAAGTGAACGGAGCGTTCCACGGCATTGAGAAGACCCGTGTAATAAAGGCCTATATAATATTTCTGTTGATGGCATAGATAGATTTCTCCTCATATTAGGCCAATAAAGCAACGATTAAAAAAAATAAAACTCGATCAAAGGCCCGGCCCGACCCGGCCCGAGGATAGTGGTGGGAAATACCGGCCCAACCCGGCCTTCGGGTCGGGCAGAGAATCTAAACTCTACCGCTCCTCCACCACCTCCTCCTACCTCTCTTCCTCCTCCTTGCCAACTGTGCCATATTAAAATAGAAATTGATGAGTGCCGGCCTTATCAGGCCCCAAGTCCTTTGTCCACTTTCTCCTTCCTGAAGGAGACTTTCAATGCGCAAATTGCTGTGCTTGTGCGAAAATGTGTGTGTATGTGTGTGTGTGTGTGTGTGTGTGTGTGTGTGTGTGTGTGTGTGTGTGTTTGTGATGGTGGGTGCGTGTGTGTGTTGCTGTGTTGCTGTGTTGCTGCGTTTGTGGGTGTGGAAATATCTGCGTGCATATGCATGTGCACGGATAGACTATCTCTCTGCCTATAACACTATCTATTCCTTCACATCCTCTTCTATCGCACAAACACACATACATGCCCACACAAACACACACACACACACACACACACACACACACACACACACACACACACACACACACACACACATTTTTCAATTCCGCACAGATAGCAATCTTATCTCAGGCAAAGTTAGTGAGGAAGAGTATGAGGTACAACTTACCAGAGCGAGGGCGG
>NC_044049.1:10508602-10536102 GCF_902167405.1 Gadus morhua | reverse complement strand
CGTATATACATAAAAATGTGGACTTCGCATCGGGGCAATCAACGTTGCACAGCTCGCGTATTCGTCACCATTTACAGCGTATGTTTCAACCCACACGCAACTTAGCAGAGGACCCGTCAGAGGGATGGGTCTCATCGGCATCGCGGCGTCGTTAGTCAGGCTACGCTAACATTGCTAATGGGAACAGCGTCTTACAGTTAGCGCTTGATGCACTTCTTCCAAAGTCATCACAGGAGCCAGCAGCATAATTCCCGATTATGAAACAGCTCTTTGATGGGGTAGCTGCATAATAAAAGTGTGCCGTATGGAAAACCGTGTCGAAATGACAGCTTCTCTTAACATTGACGTTATATTTATTGTAAATATTACACAAATGTTCTGTTCTTCTCTGATTTACATATATATATATACATATATATATAGACATATATATAGTGAATAAGCAATATATGTATATTACTTATATTGCTTTCTCTTTATCTATGTATCTATCTATATATATCTATATATATATATACATGTACATATATATATATATACATATACATATATATATATATATATATATATATATATATATATATATATATATATATTAGGGCTGTCAAGCGATTAAAATATTTAATCGTGATTAATCGCATTAATGTCATAGTTAACTTGAATAATCGCGAATCGCGAATAATCGCAAATCTTTTTTCTATGCTAAATATCCCTTGATTTCTTTGTCCCATCAATTGTTCTCATTTTAATGCTCTTATCGACATGGAGAAGTGCATCGGCTTGCCTTGTGCAAATGTTTTTTTATTGATAACAACATTGGCATATACTGATCAAAGCAGGAAGATACAAAAAAAAGCCTATAGTGCAATTAAACGATGAACATACAAACATACTGCCTTGAACATAGCAGTCAGGCTACTGCTTCTTTGTTTTGAGCCAAAGAAAAAAAAACCTTTTTATTTTTTTCAAATATGAATTTGCGTTAATCGCGCGATAAAAAAATTAACGTCGTTAAAATTGGTTTACGTTAACGCCGTTAATAACGTGTTTAACTGACAGCCCTAATATATATATGTATATATATATATATATATATATATATATATATATATATACTGTGTATTTATGTGTATATATATAGATATATGTATAATTTTTTTTACATTCAGGGTAATAGTCAAGATGAATACGGCAGCCTCAGACCAAAAGTGCCCTACAGCGACCTGTCACCAAAGTGCACTGGGCTCACTGTTTATCACGAGGACTCTTCCCCACCGTCAATGAGACTATTTTATTTAACGTTTAAAGTGGATAGGGAGCGGGCCGTGTCCTTGCAAGTGAAAACTATGACTGTGTGTGTCATCTCTTCCACTTCCTCAGCTCACACTCTACTGTGATTTCTATGTCTCCCTGCCTCTCTTTGAAGATGAGTGTGATTTTGTTTGTGTGTGTGTGTATGTGTGTGAGGTCATGCAAGGGCAAGCATGTCTTCTCATTTTATCATTGCTTGTGTATTTGTTGCGATGTGTGTGTATGTGCATAAAATGGTGATATATTTTGTACATGCCCAAGGTGAGTGTGCATGTGTTGACCTGTTTGTGGTTCTTTTTGAACAAGTTTGCGTGTCTGTTTATATTTCTATATTTGTGTATCTGCAGTACTGCATTCGAGTATGCAGTGTGTTCGGGAGAGTGTGTGTTTGTCTATGGTTACGTGTGCGCGTACATGTGTCTGTCTTTTTTTGTGTTTTGTGTGTGCGGGTATTTGTATGTATGTGTGTGTGCGTGAACATGTATATGTATACATTAGTGTGAGTGTCCTTGTGTGTAAGTGTATATGTGTGTGCATGTGTGTTGTGTTTGTGTGTGAGTGTACATGCATATTTATAGATATGTGTGTGAGTGTATGTAAGTTTTAAGTTGGTGAGTGCATGTAAGTGTATAGTGTGTGAGTCTATTTAAGTGTATAGTGTGTGCCTCTACGTAAGTATATAGTGTGTGAGTCTATTTAAGTGGATAGTGTGTGAGTCTATTTAAGTGTAAAGTATTTGAGTGTGTGTAAGTGTAAAGTGTGCAAGTGTATGTACGTGTAAAGTGTGTGAGTCTATTGAAGTGTATAGTTTGCGAGTCTATGTATGTGTGAATGTACTAGAGGTTGAAGTGATGTGGGACCACAGCATGGAGCTGAGACTGCAGCTTCCTGCTGGGGAAGCTGATTGTTTCTGCTCTTTACTGATAAACGGCCTACTCCCCGCTGTCTAATCCCTCAAAGCAACACACACACACACTCCCACAGAAACGCACGCACACAAGCGCACAAAATAAAAGCAAAATTAACATTTTCTGGGGGTAAATTTGGTAGGAAGGAAATACCTTGGGGCTCTTACACAAAAATGCACACACACACACACACACACACACACACACACACACACACACACACACACACACACACTAACACACACATACGCACACCCACAAGAAGTACACAAACAAACACACAAGCAAAAACATACCTACGGACACGCACAAAATCACACACACACACAGACGTACACACCAGCACACACATACGCGTCTAAAAACTCTTAAAACTCTCACTCTCACAAAACACCCACATCTATACACACACAGAGACACGCACACACACACTCACACACACTGAGTCAGTGGGAAAGATAACAGCAGTGGTAATTGCAGATGGAAGCAATTCTGAACAATAATGGAAAAAGATACATAAAAATCACAAGGGTCTTAAGAATAGACTTTACTTTCTCCCCCTGCAAGTTCCTGTATCTGTTGTAAATAACATTATAACGTTTCCCTCTAGGAATCCTATCATGCATGATTCACGTGTGCACACACACAAATAAACACATTGAGAAATGGGAACAAGGGTAACACAGTCCGGCCGGTTTCTTACCGTGGAGTTGAAACGCAAGTGGCAGATGTTGCAGGAGATAATTTGCTTTTTCTTGAGAGGCTGGGGGACACCAAATGTATGGTTGATCACAGCCTTCTGCACAGGGTCCATCTGAAACACAATACACACACACAAACACACAGACACACACACACACACACACACACACACACACACACACACACACACACACACACACACACACACACACACACACACACACACACACACACACACACACACACACGTTGTCACTTTTGCCATTCACACATCTGCACCTATCTAAAACAACTATCTGGGGAAACACACATTCCAAACATGCACAAACAGTTCATGCCTGTGCGTGTGTGTGTCCCTTTAAGTTCCCTTTTGAGTGGCAATCGTGGCAAACTAATTTAATGGTAGAAGTGAATTCGGTTCGGTTTCTCTGATTTGATTCCAGAATGGAAACCCATGGAAACCACCGGGGAGTGAAGAAGCGGTGAATAAAACAAACCGCTGTCTTCTTCCCCTATGAGCACCATACCAGCTCCTGTTGGAAGAGCCAAGCGCATCCATAACTCCAGTATGTACACACAGTCTCCTGTAGCGCCACTGTTAAACAGCCCTCCTACAGACTTATGACCGCAATTCCTATTACTGCAGTCCCATTGTGATTCCAGTAAGCGGGATTGTATGCTAATTATTCATTATACCGCGCAGAGAGGGAGCTGGTTATGGCGGTCGACTGAGGGCAGACATTACGGTACGAATGTTGCTTCAACGTTTAGCAAGGTGTCTGTCTTATGCTGGGTACTCACTAAAGGATAATTAGACTGATTTTGTGCCCGATTACCCCTTCCGACTCTTGATGGTTCTACAAATTTATTTGGCCTGATCATCCTGTGGTCTGGGGTATGTTAAGAGGGCCTTACCTTACCGAAACCACAAATATTCAACATGTTCATATTAAAGATCTGATATCCTGTCGTGTGGAGGGAGCCCGATGACAGCAGTGTATGTAGGAAAGTTGATTGTCACATGGGAAAGATGATAGCAAATTGGGAGCTACGCTGACTTAACGTATAACAAACAATTCAGAGACATCACAACAGAAGCCATAGCGGCAAACGCAAAAGTGTGGTGGTCTTCCAAATTGGAGGAACAGCTTGTACAGTTTAATTGAAAAAAATAAACAATTGCAGTAGCTAGCATAGCTTTTAGGAAGTATAGCTTCCTTCTGAATGTCGTTTTCCCTTCATGTTTGTTGACACTGAAGTCCTAATTTTGACCACGAGAGATTGGCGAGATTTCAATTTTTTTAATACCGGGACTGGGTTGTTGTGGAATGGAATCGGTTAGTGTGTGATGTGACCAAAGCAGTTAAATTAATCTATCGTTAGGTGTGCGGCTTCCCACGTTTTGTGAATTTGAAAAATCGTTTAGTGTGTTCCCAGCTATAGAAAACCAAAGAGACCGGGGTCTCTGGCAGTGTGGTTACAAACAGAGGAAGGAGAACGGGAACAACGTGTAATGTGACCAAGGCGTCTCGGCCATCGCACCTCCCTCATCGCATTCCTTAACGACAGCTCGGATCAGGGCAAGGCGCCGCTCCGGCAGTATCACATACGGACATCGTTTTGGAGGACGTCCCGTCGGGGAGCTGGCAAAGGGCCTATGCAGCGTTTCCCCCCTCCCCCCCCCCCCCCCCTCCCACAGCCTCCCAACCCTCCCACCTCGGCCCTTCTCCAAAGGGCTGTTCTCCTGGGCGATCGCTCAGGGGGTCGGGCGGCCACACTCGGAGCATAACCCGATCCAGAGCAGGTGCCGGCGCCCGGGCCGTCCCAATACGGAGGGTTTGGCTGTCCGGAGGTTCGCCAGGCGCTTCAGTGTTCCTGAGACAATAATGGAGCCGGATCCTTCCTCTCCGAAACCTCAAGTGATGCCACACGCCACCCACTCAACACACCCCACCCCTCTCCACAGCACACACACACACACACACACACATCCAGTCGCGTCGAGCGGCACGCCGGAGGTCCGGGTTTGTTTGGGATGGTGCTAGGCCAGCTGGGACGACGGGGAACGTAAACACACCTGACACCCAAAGGCGCCGCCCTGGAGGTGAGACCTGGGCTCTAGGGCCTTTGGATTCTACACCGCGAGACTCAACGCTGACCTGGAAGCAGACGCCGACCTTTTCCTTTTCACACAAGCCTGGCTCTCACTCTCTCTCTCTCTCTCTCTCCCCCTCTCTCTCCCTCTCTCTCTCACTCTCCCTCCTCCAATACTCAGTCCACCATAGGAGGCTGTGCCGCACACAACTGTGTGTTTCATTTTTTTTCAGGGAGCTGAAGAATGTGCCCATTGTCAGACCGCAGCCATCCTCAACAGGGCCGCTATAAAGGCGGCCATTGTCTGGCCCTCTTCACCGCTTATATACCTGAAGCAGCCGTCCTGCTGTGCACACAGCCTGTCCAGAGCCAGGCAGCCAGGCCTGGGATGGGGTTACAGGGGAGAGAGAGAGACAGAGAGAGAGAGAGAGAGAGAGAGAGAGAGAGAGAGAGAGAGAGAGAGAGAGAGAGAGAGAGAGAGAGAGAGAGAGAGAGGGAGAGAGGGAGAGGGCGGGGTGAGGGAAAGAGAGAGAGAGTTAAGAGGGAGATAATTGGCAATGAAATATAAAAAAGAGAGATTGAGTGAGTTACTCCATCCCGACCACTAGCTTTTTTGTGTTGAAATTATTAAAGAAAAATGTTTTATACAAAGATATATATAAAATGTGTTAAATCTTACTTGTATATCTTTTTTTTCTTTTTGTGCTCAGGCAATGTAAATGTACAAAGTGTAATGAGAGCTTGATTACAAAAAAGACAGAATGGAGAGATGGAGACGGATCAAAAGAGGAGAAGATGGAGAGAAAATTAAAGAGAGCCTGAGTGAGAGATGGCCAGAGAGTGGGAGAGGGACCGAGGGGGAGTGATGGAGACAGAGAGGGTGAAATATAGACTGGGAGAAGGGAGCGAGAGAGAGAGAGAAAGAGAGAGAGAGAGAGAGAGAGAGAGAGAGAGAGAGAGAGAGAGAGAGAGAGAGAGAGAGAGAGAGAGAGAGAGAGAGAGAGAGAGAGAGAGAGAGAGAGAGAGAGAGAGAGAGAAAGAGATCTGAATAATGAGAGAGAGAGAGAGAGAGAGAGAGAGAGAGAGAGAGAGAGAGAGAGAGAGAGAGAGAGAGAGAGAGAGAGAGAGAGGGAAATCCAAGCATAGACCTAGAGAGAGTGAGCGATGGCAGAGTGAGAGTGAGAGAGCATTGAGCTATGTATGTATAAAAGGACAACAGGGAGACTGGAAGCCATTTAGCTGTGGGAGACAGGTGCATTCATCTCCTCAACATGCACACGTCAAGGGCAACGGCAGCCCCATTGAAAAAGGAGTACCTGGGGCCGACTATCGAACGATGGAGTGTGCGATTAATGCACAGACCATGGGTTTGTGCAGGAGGCTAACAAACTCCCACACAATCTGTGGCGATATTGATCGTTCTTTCATTTCCATGCTTCCACGATAGCAAGCAGCGGCCTAACAGACAGTAATGCACCACCACCAGTTATGGACATAGGCACAGTTTGCGGTTTTTCTTGGGGGCTCACTGAACCCCCTAGTGGCCGTGGTCAAAGGGGGAATTCAAATATTATCTATTTTGCTTTAAATACAACAGAACTAATTATGTTATTTAAGGCCTTGTCCTATAATAATAAATTCAAAGGCAATACTAATCGTGAGACCATTTTTGACCATTTGTGATCATTTTCATAAAATATAGATTATTGCTTGATTCTATGGCCATTTCACATGTGCCACCATGCCAGGCAAAGAAGATGAGGTTGCTCTCTTTTTAGCTCTACACCACTGCCTTGAAAGAAGACTTTTTGACATGATCAAATAATGGTTAGACGCTGTTTCTGTGCGAACAAAGCAACAACACCAGCTGCTAGTCCCAGAGAAGAAACATCAGTGTAGCGACTGACTGAGTCAATTCTGCCGGTGAGAATACCACTGCTGTACCAACGTACTACACACAGAAGTCCCTGTCGACTTGGAAGGCAAATCTTTGAATATGTTTGAAAGCAAAGGACCCCATTTCTTGGGACGATCTCAATATCTGTCCCTTCGGACGGACGGACGGACGGACTGACCACGAACATAGAGCTAAGGACTGGTTAGAATAATGCCCTCTGAATGTGCTGTTGCATGGTCGCTAGGAAACCCATGACAGGCAATACTGTGGAATCAACTACCGCTTTCCTTTTCCTCACTCTCTCTCTCCCTTCCTCTCTCTCTTGCACACGCACACACAGATGCATGTAAACAAATCCACCAGCCTACACAAACACAAACAGACATTACCTTCATTCATTGACTTGTCTGTTTTTATTGTGTCTTGTTATATATATATATATATATATATATATATATATATATATATATAAAAACATAGTTTAGGTTTAGATCTCTCTCTCGTTCTCTCTATTTCTCTATTCCGCTCTCTTTTGCTCTCTCTTGCGCTCCTTCTCTCTCTGTCTCGCTGTCTCGCTCTCTCCCTTACTCTCTGTTTCAAAGGTGTTATGTGTTTTCTGGCTGGAGTGTGATGGCTTATGTTTCATTTACAGAAAAAAGGACTTGAGATAGCTTTACAGAGAGCGAGTGTGAAGCCAAACACACCATGACACTATGGCGCTCACAAACACACACGATGGTGTACACAAACACAAACACACACACACACACACATGACACATGCACAAACTAACACACGCATATATACACAAACACATTGAAGCATGCACACTCACACATACACACGCATTGAAGAATGCACAGACATACACACACACTGTGTAAGATTGATCAAAGAATCATACAGGCTCGCCCTCTCATTCTCTCTCACACACACACACACAAACGCACAAGGCATACACACACTCCAACAATGGAGGAGTTCTGCTGTGTGAGTAAGTAAAGGATCAAAGGAAATCTTTTCATTCCAGACGCTAAGCAAAGGAGCCAGGTAGCTTTTTTGCTGAAACCATGCAGTTTATTCAACAAAAAGAGAAGAAAGTATGATATTCAAATGGCGGCTTGGAAGATCAGAGAGCAGGAGACTGGCTGTGCTGGGAGCCTGACCTCAGTAACCAGATATAACGATCATACATATGGGGAGAATATGGCATAGAAGTGATTCAGGATGAATAAAACTAAAGACAAACTCAACATCCATTTCTACAAAATACACCTTACAGGACAGCTACAGTTTAATAATAAAATTAATGATGAGTTTTTTTTAGTAGATGAGGTTTCAGAACATACAATTTCAATTTAACACAGATTTAAATATCAAACATTTTAAAAACAAGATGATTTCGATTTATGATGTATATCTTAATATACGTTCACATTCCTCGTTGGTTCTGAGACTGGGGCCACACCTCAGTGCTCGGCGGTCGGACTGACTCACTGTGTTGAAGTTGGGGAAGAGGCTGAGGGGCGACGAGCCGTTGAGTCTGAACGGCAGGAAGTGCTTTAGGTCCAGCTGTGGCTGCAGGGCCCGCCCCGGGACGGGCAGGGAGGCCAGGAGAGGGCTGGCCTGGGCCGTGGTACCTGGGTGAGAGAGGGACGACAGGGACATTCATTTAAGCTTCGGTACGTTGACAATGCACACAGACTATCAAGGTCACGGTCATCATCCAGGTGCGGGTTTAAACATGGTAACTATTGGGTTCACATGGTCACCAAGGAAAACTCGTTTGGGGAATCGACAGGCACTCAAAATCCGAAGATAACATTAGACGTTGTTATCTTTAGACGTAGCGGTGGTAGTGAAGGTGTTGACGATGTTCCAGGAGGTGGAGGGAGAGGTGGTGTTAATGCTTGTGGGGGGGGCTGGATGTCGTCCTGGAGTTGGTGCGTAAAGTGGAGCCAGCGTCGGCGGTGCTATGCGGTAGAGGTGGTCAGGGTGGGGGTTCTGATGGGGAGCGACGGGGCAGAGGTCAGACAGAGCAGGTGCAGGGTGGCTCAGTGAGCAGGGGCTGGAGCGGGCGGAGCTTAACTCTGATCAATCTATATCACTGTAAAAAGAAAGCCTATAAACTCTATCTGTCTAGAAATAACTCGTTTCGTGCACCTGTCAGGGGGTGGAGGTGTGTCTATGTGTGTGTGTCTGCTGAGGTGTGGCAATTCCGGGGAATAATAATAAAATAAGGTACAGTTTGTGTGTGTGTGCGTGTGTGTGTGTGTGTGTGTGTGTGTGTGTGTGTGTGTGTGTGTGTGTGTGTGTGTGTGTGTGTGTGTGTGTGTGTGTGTGTGTGTGTGTGTGTGGGTGCATAACCAGACTCACTGGTAACCCCGCTGAGCACCCCATCAACCCTACCACAAAGATAATCCTTCACAATGCACACCTGGCCCTCCTGCACCCCCCCCACCCCCCCCCCCCCCCCCCCCCCCACACACACACACACACACACACACACAGTCACAAAGGCACACATACATTCACAGGCACCCACACACATCATTTAATTTTAGATTTATTGGCTGAGAGACGAGTGGCTGTGTGAAAGGAAGATGTGAGATATCGGATTTCAAATGGACCGGGGGGATGAAAAGATTTCTAATTTTCTGCCTGGCTGAGTGTCAGAGGGGCCGTGGTGGTCCATAGTACACCCCCTCCCCTCCCTTTACCAGGATCAATCATCAGTGTCATCTCCGGGTCGCCATGACCACCCCAACGTTACCCTTGACTTAGAGATTGTCTTAACAACAAAAAACGTCATAATGCACACACACATTTACACACATGCAACCCCCCCACGCAGAAAACAAACTGTACATGTGTAAGAATTTAAGCGTTGTCGTCAGACACTCCTAGCATGCATCTGGCAGCAGAGGACAACTTGCACTTTGGCTATACAAGAAACGACAAAAATCTTGATTACCTGTATTGTCACCCAGCTATCATGCTACAAATCTCAGGCAACTGCAGACTCGATGCAACAGCCCTTGCTGTGTATATAATAGAGGGAAAGTGAAATAGAATTGTATCGATCACGGAAGATCCCCCTGAAGGCGTGTGCGGTGGATAAAAGAACATAAGACATGCCAGGAACACCGGCAACAGGGGGGGAGGATGTGGAAGGGTGAGGTGGCGAGAGCCATCGCTACCAAGAATGGCTTGTTTACTGGATACTGGTTGGGACGGATGCGCTTCAATCATGTATTTGAATATATGATAATAATATCAATTGTATGTTATATTATACCATATATATTATTATAACATCTATATATAAAAAATATATAATGACATGTATACAGGGCTCACACTGAAGCATTTAAAATTCAAATGTCAGCGAGTTCACATTGCCTATTTTTTTGGTGTAATTATTCTTTTCAATAATAACATAATAGAGGTTACGGAGTGGAGGAGTAAAGTAAAGGAATTAAATTGGTTGAAATGTTGGGGTTAAAAAAGGATCACCTCAATTTAAATTGGCTCAATTCATGCAAGTTATAAATTAAATTAAATGTACCTGCCAATGTGACTAAATAACAAACAATTAATCATTCTAACCATTAGTATAAGCTGTGTGTTATACACAGCGTTACTCAGTGGTGTCTTTTCTCAATATAGCTAAACTGGCATTCGTCACAACCGGTGTGTCTGTTTTCCGCTGTAGCACGGGGCCCCATGGGGCCAGAGACAGAGAGGGGGCCCCGGGCTCCAGACATGTGCTAAACACTGCTGGGCCTCCACCCCGCGTGGGCCAGCCACTGCTGTCTGACACCCAGAGAGACGCAGCGCAGACTGGGCACAGCCCACACGTGGGCCGCATACATTCAGCACCCAGGTCTCTCTCTTATCTCTCTCTGTCGCTCTCTATTTGTCTCTCTGTCTCTCTTTCTCTGGCCCTTTCCCATTTCCGCTCTCTCCATCTTTGCCGCTATGGCTCTCTCCCATTTCCGCTCTCCCTCTGTCTTTGTCTCTCTGTCACTTTCTCTTTCTTTCTTCTCACAGCCTCATATAATCTCTCTCTCGCTCTCTTTCTTTGTATCATAAGCATGAATTGTGCATTTCCACCCAAACGCACGCACGCACACACACACACACACACACACACACACACACACACACACACACACACACACACACACACACACACACACACACACAAACACACACACACACACACACACACACACACAAACACACACACACACCCCTGTTACATACACACACATGCACACACACGGAACAACAAATGAACAGCTTTTACAATCCATTCATAATGCATTGTGTTATGAATCTACTCTATAAGCACGCGGGCTGAAGTGTGGCGGAGAGGAGAGGAATCCTGGGCAGTTATCAGCTGATCCAGCTTACGCACCTTTTCCAGGGCTCCCCAGGCAGCTTATTAACTCTGCTGCTGGGGCTGTTTGTCTCGCTGGGCGATAAGGCTACCAAGTCAACACACCCTGAACACCACGGCCAGCCACCGCAAGATGGAGGAGGAGGAGGAGGAGGAGGAGGAGGAAGAGGGGGAGATGGATGAGGTGATGGAAGAAGAAGGAGCAGGAGGGGAGTGATGTGAGAATCGTGTGTGTCTGTGTGTGTGTGTGTGTGTGTGTGTGTGTGTGAGTGATAGACGGATATCACACACATGTACGCACCAGCAACCACAAGGGAGGAGGAGGAGGATGAGGAAGAGGATGATGAGGAGGAGGAGGAAGAGAGGAGTTGAGGGCTTGTGAGAATAGTATGTATGTGTGCGTGTGTGTGCGCGCGTGCGGGATATCTATCTATCACACACATGTGTGCAATCCCATGCATACACACATACCTGCCTACGTGACTGTGAAGACAAACAGCCCCCAGATGACATAGAGTGAATGCTTACAAGCACATCAACACACATTTGCACATCATACACGCATGGACATGCCTGACACATAAGAAGCATATCAAAACAACTAAACTGGGTGTTAGGTAGGTCTAGAGTTTCTTATATGAACCTGTTTAACCCTTTCAAACTGTATATGTTTGTATAACTTATTCTGTGTGTGTGTGTGGGTGGGTGTTTAGATGAGTTCAAGGGGAACGGATGGCGCATTTCACCCTGAAGCAATGAATAACCTCTTTCTATCAGAAAAACTCATATTCCGCCCAGTGAGCTGTGTGCATTTGTGTGTATGTGTGTATGTGTGTGTGTATGTGTGTGTGTGTGTGTGTGTGCGTGCGCCCGGCTTCATATGTACCGACAGTCTTTTTGTGGTTGTTTCCTCAAACCAAACTAGACGTGTCTGCCTCAGATTCCTTCATGCGTCACTTGGAACCTCAAGGTCCAGACAACCAATGGAAGCTGAGGCGAAAGGCCTGAAAACAAAATGGCCTCCCTTCCCCTCCCTTCACCTCCTCCTCCTCCGCTTCCTGTCTCCCAGACGACTTTGCCAACAGAGACGGCCGTGTACGGCGGTATGTCCTCGGGCTCCTTTCCACCTCCAACAAACACAACATTTCCTCACCATCATGACTCACTGATGCCGGTTACACAACCACCCGGTCACATCCCATAGACTCAGCCATGTGTGTTCTTGTGTGTGTGTGTGTGTGTGTCGTGTGTGTGTGTGTGTGTGTGTGTGTGTGTGTGTGTGTGTGTGTGTGTGTGTGTGTGTGTGTGCGTTGTGCACATGTGTTCGATTAGACATAAGCCATATTACTCTTTTTGTATTTATTTTTAACGTTCACTCAACTGAAAGGCAGATTTCAGTTGGCCTAAACAAATACTGCATCCCCCCCTCTTACTTTGCCTCTTTTTTGTCTTGCGGTTGAAGCAGCCGCTGCTTAAGACTTACCGTAATTCCCCTTGTCAGTGCTCCCGGTCCCCTCTTATACTGTTTGTGACAAATTACCTCGTTCACTTTTAAATTATAGACCACCGCGCCCCCTCCCCCACCACCCCGCACCCCAACACACACACACAATCCCCCCCCCCCCCCCCCCCCCCCCAAGCCGCTTCCTCCATTGTTCAGCTTTGATTCTAGCAAACCAAAAAAAATAACACAGAAATACCCTCTGAAGCAGAAGAAGAGAAGAAAAGGCAGAGACGAGGTTGTTGATGTGGGGGAGGAAGAGAAAAGAGAGGGAAAGAAGCCTGGTCTATTTCTGGTCCTGTGTAATTTCCAGGAGTGGTTGGTAGAGCATGGCAGGCTTCTGGGGAGGTTGACTTGGGTCCTGAGGGTTTCTGCCCTTTCGCTTGCCAACGACGTTCATGTCTACAACACAATGTTGTTGTTGCACACCGTCGCTCCTGCGCTAACTGTTCATTCCTGGGGCTCCAGTGTACCAAACCCCTGCTAAGGTTTTGTTTGTTCCTACCTGGTCCATCCAAAATCTCACAGGTAAAATCATAATCGAAGAAAGAACAATGTTTACTGTCTGTCTTCCTTTGTAAGATAGCATGCGTTTGGCAAGAGGACCCTTGAGGGATTTTGTTTGAATGCCTTGAAGCAGCACAAAGAGAAATAGCTTGTGTTTGCGTGTGTGTGTGTGCGTGCATGTGTCATGCGTGCGTGTGTGTGGAGAGTATGTATGGGCATCAGCTTTTCTACGTGAGGACCCTAACAAGGGCTTTAGATTTTAAATGTGTAGCCAATCTATTTTTTGTCAAAAAAAAGGAGCAAATGCCTGGTTGATGGATGTATTGCAGAGCAAGCGGAAAATATCTAATAGCTCAAAAATGGCAAGCCAAGGTAAATAGGACAGCTGACATGGGCGCTCCAATCTAAGACTAAAATAGATCAGAATCTTCCTGCTGCTAATGTACGTTTGCTGTTTACATGGCCAAACATAACCACATTAACATTTTACTTAAAATAAAAAATAAATCTTTTAAATCATGAATGTATTTATCTATCCATTTCTTAAGCTTATACCCTGCCCTCAATATATCAGTGTAAATACCAAACGTAGGACTAAATACAAAAACAGAAACCCACTCAACAGAGTTCATTGCTGGCTTGTCGTTGTATGTAACCGATGTCTTCCATCTGCATGTTGCCACTCAAGAGACTAATAGACCGATTAAAAAAAAGATGTATAATGTGTTCAGTCAATCCACAAGACAGATGACAACCAAATCTGTTTTGGGGATCGGTTGAGAGCCCTGCTGGCTGGCAAAGTGTGGTTGGTTTCAGCCCATGTTTTGGAGGGGGTGTTCTGCGGTCCCTTCACAGCCGCTCCTAGGCGGCCGCTCAGCGTCACCGTTTGCGGCGTGAGGCAGTCCTCCCACGTCCGTCTTTTGATGTCATTAGCCTGCTGTGATAATGACTGATCTGCAATGGCTGCAGAGGTCGCCAGGGTCCTGGACCGGGACCAAAGCACTTCAAGGCCGGGCCTCAAACACAACGGGGTCATGTGGTGTTTCTCATGGGTCGTGGTGGATTTGAAAGAGTACATAAAAAATGATATTTAAATAATATTACTGAAAACGCAATAAATGTCTGTTTGATTGTGTCTGCATAACCTCTGTGGTCATGTGCACTAAATGTGCACACAGATATGTTTACTCATGGTGCATCTGGCACGCGGCTTTATCTGACCTCCCGAACCGCTGATCCGGCACACACACACACACACACACACACACACACACACACACACACACACACACACACACACACACATACACACACGTGCATGCAAACACACAAACACATACACACACAAACACAAACACACACACACACACGTGCATGCAAACACACAAACACAGACACGGACAAACACACGCACACACACACACAAACACACACACACACACACACTGCGGCCTCACAATACACCATAGGCTGATGGGACCAGATTTGACATGCAGCATGAAATACCGAAGAGCTTCAAAATCTCTCTCCAAAAATATGAACGCTGGATTTATTTTATAATAGGAAATACAACATACAACAACAGAAGCCCTTGAACAGGAGTAACTAATAATCATGGGTAAATACTATTTACATTTGGCCAAAAAGAATTATAATTCTGCTCAGAGCTATATTTAAAATCTCTCAGTCCTTGAAGGTCTATTTTGGAAAATAATAAAAACAGTATCATCATCCATACTTGGTGTTTGAGAATTGTCCCCAGAGAAGGTGATATTGGTTGAGAGAGAGAGAGAGGAAGAGAGAGCGAGAGAGAGCGAGAGAGAGCTAGAGAGAGAGAGAGAGAGAGAGCGGGGAAGGTATTGTCTGGAGGCAGAGGTAAAGCAGAATAGAAGGCATTCAGAGACCAAAGCGGGCCTAACAGCCTATTATATCTGGCTTGATCCGACCGCACGAGGGGGTACTTTAATGGGAATCATTACAGCATGGACACAACATTAGCCGCTATCAGTTCTAATTAAAGGCCGCTACCTCTGCCTTACAACTGTAGCGATTTTCTGCAAATCTGAGTTTAAAAAAGGGGTAGGATTTGATTAGCAGCAACAGTACCCTGAGATAATGAAGCAACTTAAATGACCCCCACCCAACTCCCCAACAGTTTCCTATACAAGCCGTGGTGGTCACAATTAGACATGGCTTTGTTTTGAATCGAAACTCATCACGGCTCATTGTAGAGTATATGAACCGAATGCATAGACTCAGCCTTTCTGGGAAGTAGGTAATCGGGTTGGATTTTGCTCGACTTCATCCTCGCTGAGGGCCCAGAGAAAAATTATGAATAAATGTAATAAATCTATTTCTATTTAATAAAATTCCCTCCGTCTCTCCGACTCACCATGCGTATGTGCATTCGGAGAATATTCTTTCTGGGTCAGTTCAGAGTGTTGCGTGGGCTGCACCACCCTGTGTGTACCGGAGTGTGTGAGTTGATGACTACGAATCCCACATGTGACGGTTTTCATTTTTGCTCTGACGGCGCAAGAGGCAAGCTATGGGCGAGATACGGTAGATGCAGCAAATATATATGTATATATAAGGCCGTTCGGAGCGGGGTACACGCACAAGCCGTCCGTCTCTGATGACAGTTGCAGTTCGCCTTGTTATGTATGTACACACCGCTGCATTCTACCCATCGCTCCCCCCGTCAGGGTCTCTGTCAGACCCCTGATGATGGAGAGAGAGAGAGAGAGAGAGAGAGAGAGAGAGAGAGAGAGAGAGAGTGAGAGAGAGAGAGAGAGAGAGAGAGAGAGAGAGAGAGAGAGAGAGAGAGAGGGAGAGAGAGAGAGAGAGAGAGAGAGAGAGAGAGAGAGTGTGAGAGAGAGAGAGAGAGAGAGAGAGAGAGAGAGAGAGGGAGAGAGAGAGAGAGAGAGAGAGCGAGAGAGAGAGAGAGAGAGAGAGATAGGAAGAAAGAAAAAGGACACATATTGCTGCAATGTCATGAGAAACAGACATGACATGTAAGGGATTGCGTATTGTGTCGACATCCGGTGAGCTGTTGTCCCTCCGACTACGGAAACGCCACATGTGATCTATTACTTTGTGTGAGCTGTTAGATATAGAATCAACTGATTGAGAGTGCTGGTGAAAGAAAAAGAGAGTCAAGATGAGGTAATCAGTCCCTAGTCACACGGCGGCGGCTGGCGAAGGAGCCTCTCCTGGCAGATCCCTTCACAGTGACTAGGCGTTGGCCAGGGTTCCGTCCAACACAATCAAGCGTTTGTCTCTCTCCTCCTTCTTCCTTCTCTTTGGAAATGATAGGTGAGAGGCACGCTCCACGCAGTCTGATTGCACAGGTGACTAACAGCACGGTCCGACATGCATGCAGAAATACACCTGTCTTTAGAAGAGAGAGGGAGAGGGGGAAAGAGGGACGGAGAGATACAGAGCGAGAGAGAGAGAAAGAGAGAGAGAGCGAGAGCCATCTATGCATGCCACTTGGTGTCATCACATGGCTCTCCATTAACAGAATGAACAATGATGGAAACAGGCCAGGAAAAGGATTGAGTGGCATGGGATTAGCACTGGGAAAATGTGAAATATTCGACTTTGGCTTACGATAGTACACAGGGCCATTACCCGTCCTCTCCAATAAAGCCACTGAAAAACAAGGGGACAAGAGTGGATTTGGGGGAAGATCAGAGCTCACCTAGTCCGTCACTGTGTGGACAAAAGCTGTGCAGCTAAATCAGAAGCCGATGAATAAAATATAAACTGACACAGCAGGTTACATAAAATCAATACGCAAGGCCGCTGGCCTCAGCAGCACCAGTTACCTTATCACAAAAGGCGCCTACGTGCCTTCAATTATGATATAGGCTTCAGAGATTGATAAACCACAAGGGTAAGGCGAAAAAAGTCAATTCAGTTGTCGGTGTTGGAATAGGGCCCGGAAAAAGGGCAATATATTTGTAATATACGATCTAACGATCTAACCATATATAATAAAATATTTATAATATGTGTTCAACATATATCATGTATTAAATGTAGAAATATATTGTTCTAATTAAACAGGGCTATATCATGTAATAAATAAATCCATACAAACATGAACCCCCCCAAAAAGGTTTTCTTCAACTGGATAATTTAACCTCTGACCCCCAGAATCAACAATTTCAGAAGCGGGGTTCTCGTCGGAGGAAGTACCGTGTTGCCAGGGCCAGCAGGCCGAGACGACACAACGTTCGCCCCCCTCCTCTATAATGAGTTCTGTCAGCCGCCATAACCCCCCCCCCCCCAAACCTGAGAAGAGCCAAGGCCCATCTGTCAAGCAGAGACCATCAGCCCCCAGCCATCCACGAACAAATTGCTCAGCCCTCACTGCGACCCCCCCAAACCCCCCCCCCCCCCCCCCCCCCCCCCCCACACACACACACACACACACACACACACTCCCTGCTGTCTCCAGCACTCCCCACTACCCTTCAACACTCCCCGATACACTCACACACACACACACACACACACACACATACACACACTCTGCATGAGGCCACGCGAGACAGCCGGGGCACAGGGTGGGGGGGGGAGTCTGGGACAGATAGATAGATGGAGGGAGAGGACAGAGGTTGCTTGTAGTCGTACGCAGGGAGCTGGCGTACCACGTCTCTCTATGCAGATCACCGTTTGAGAGCTCTGCATCCAGTACCGTGACGGCGTGATCAAACATAAAAAAGACTGTGTGTGTGTGTGTGTGTGTGTGCGTGTGCGTGTGCGTGTGCGTGTGCGTGTGTGCGTGTGTGTGTGTGGGAGTGTGGGCACTTTCTGTCAAGGCCCGAGGGTTGGAATCTTTAATAAGTAGCCTGAACTTTTTTTCCCTCATTGGCCTCCCATTGGCTTTGAAAGATAGCGACATCTGTCGTGCTGGCGCCTCAGGTTATTCCTAAATTAGCCGCGACAATATGGGGGTAAAGTTTTGAAGACCCTTAAAAATGATCAGAGGGCAGGGTAGAACACATTGAACACATCCGTCTGTGGCCATAACCTAGATTTAATTTTTTCCCCCCGCCCTTTGCCATTCGCTGTTACCGGGGGTAACCCGACTTATTTGGGATATTACTGCACCTGAGCACCTTAACCAGTGGAGGGAGGGATGGGGTGAGTGTTGGCAGCGGAGGGGAGGGGAGGGGAGGGGAGGGGAAGCAAGCTGACAAAGTGTGGTGCAACGTTGCTACATTTGCTACACCCCTGAACAAAAAGTACTCAGAAATCACTGACCAGAACAATGTGTTTGTGTGTTCCTCTAAAAAATTGCATCGTCATTTCCTACTCACCGTTACAATTCCCAGCTCAAATCACACATTGTCGTGATGATGTGAATTTCCGTTCTGTCTTTGGGCAGAAGCTGCTCTTATTGGATATGTCAATAGATTAATGACTGTGCGTTGCCCTTTTACCCTTTACTACAGTGAACAGGTGTGACCTCATTATCAGATAAAGAAGGAGGTCAGCTTCAAAAGGCAGCGGAGAACCGATTAAACAATTAGGACTACAATACATACATTTAGGCTAAGTAAAATATGATGAATGTCAAATATCCATATATAGTATAGTAAAGATTACTTTAGAAATATGGGGGAGAGCAATGTGTTGTATTGAAGAGGTATTTGACCTGATACAGACCAGGTGAAAATGTTAATAACATCCATAAATATCAAGTTTACAGAGCGCCAGAGTTGCTAACTTTGATTGCTAATTATAATCTGATTAGCATGGTGGGCTAGCAGCCCGGGTTGGCTCGCACGAGAAGAGGATCAGCTGTGGAGGAGAATAAGTGAGCGACAAAATTCGCCTGATCATTTGATCTGCAGAACTGGCAGGATCAGAGTCGCCGACATCCCAGATCCATCGCATAGAACGCAGACATAATCCAAACCATTATGATAACACACAGGAGACTGGAAAAATAAGTTCCTTTTGATCTGTGCACGCAGTAAACATTTAAAATTAACATCTCCTTAATTTCCTCTGACGATGTCAGCTGCGTAAGAACAGCGGAGGTGAGGACGTTACACCGGATGATTTATTTAAATAGAAGACCATATCCACAGTGCATTCTAGCATGAGAATTTTCCTGCTTATTTATACAAGCACAATGCCCTCCCATTGGCTCACCGAGGAGATGAAACACATTGTAATCAAATTAATTGTTATGCAAAATAACTCTTCTTAGCTACCTAGTTTTCCCAATGACCCACTAGCTAGCATTCACCTGCTGGTAGCCTCGATTCCAGCTGTGTCCCTTTCAACCACCAAGACTTTTAATTCCTTGCTCTGTCGTGCTCATAGTGGTTTTCATGTCCTTTGTTTTCGACTTTTCTTTTAACACATCTCATTTAAATTCCACTCCTGGGTGTATGCGGCGATCCAATTAAAACGCCCAAACGAAAATTCTTGCTGCTGCTAAGACTGCTGAGAAACAAGCAATGCATTTGTGTTCTGTTTAAAGACTTCACTGTAGGCTCAGAGTTGGATGTGTTTGGCAGATATCGTTTATTGGAAATCAGATGTCTGCAAAGTTGGAACACAACAAGAGAGGGACATAATGCAGATGTTAGGGTGTATTGAGTATAAAATGCAAAGGCAGCACTCAGAAGCCACCAGCTGTGAGTTTCCTCACAGTGGTGATTAGGGACCCTAATCCCCATTGTTACACCCTCATTTAGGGTGTAATGGTTCCCTCAAAAAATTGTTACAGCAGGGGTGAAACACACAATTTGTGCCAGTTCGAGACGGATTGAAATACGATGGAGAATTTTCTGCAGATTTTGGAGTCTACGCCATATAAATGATATCAACAGTGATATACTTTATATGAGCGGAAGTTATAGATTTTATTATGCACACAACCACTAACATTGACGCAGAGAGAGTAAGCAGTTAGTCCATCGATCCCCGAACCTTATTATCAAGTAGGTCTTGGAAAACTGGGATTCCGTTTGGACAAATGTGAGGTCGGTGATAAATCAGCGACCACAAAGCACATTACTTATACTAGCAGGAGAATATTAAACGCGTTGAGCCATTTATCGCAAAACCTTCCAAATACTATTTAGTCCACAGGCTAAATAAATCTAAACAACAAATAACTAACAGCCTTCAGTCAAGAATATTCAACCAACTCAGATCGATACAAGGAAATCACCAAAGACTTGGAAGGGTTTAAGATTTACAGCCATATCCCGAAGCTGAAGACATGTTATTAAAATACATGGTTAAGATTCATTTATGATTTTAGAAAACGATTCCCACTAGTATCGTTTTTTTTAATAATAAATGATTTGGTGCAATCAATCACTGCTCTGGCCTTGGGAAATGAATGAGGTACTTTGACCAACCTGAATGGTAATTGTTTCAAATCAGCCTCATACTTTAACGTCATTCGAAGAATAATTGCTGGTGAGGGGTGAGATTAATCTACAAACGCACATCTGGGGGACATAATTCACCCGCTTTCAGAGAAATACCTTGCGGTTTCATTATGTAGGTATGATTTTCTTCAGCTCGTTACAGTGTATACCATTAAACGAAGGTGAAAGGACGCCTGGCTAAATGGTTGGTAGAAGCCGAAAAGCAGGCTTGTGTATGCTTCATATACGTACATACGTGCGTGAAAACCACAGTGAATATTCAAATGCATACTGAATGCGTATACAAAGGGCTGGCTAACTGCTTCTATGGTAACTGAATGAAACGAAAGCAGATGTCAGACATAGGCGTTCCACCTGTCACTGTAATGTGTCTAATGTATGCATCCCTTTCCAAGAAATCGAGCGTAATATTTGTTGTGCTCATTTAAAACGGTGATAAAAAAAACACGACACTTACGAAGAGCCTACGGCCCGACATTTCTCTTTTTTTCATGCCCCTTTTCTATTTTGGTTCCAACTGATATTTGTGTGTGTGTGTATGTGTGTGTGAGAGAGTGAGCGAGTGACTGAGCAAACAAGTTTAAGAACGCTAGAGAAAGTGAGATAGAGAGAGAGAGAGAGAGAAAGAGAGCGAGAGAGAGAGAAAGAGAGCGAGAGAGAGAGAGAGAGAGAGAGAGAGAGAGAGAGAGAGAGAGAGAGAGCGCAAGAGAGAGAGAGAGAGAGAGAGAGAGGGAGAGAGAGAGAGGGAGGGAGAGAGAGAGAGAGAGAGAGAGAGAGAGAGAGAGAGAGAGAGAGAGAGAGAGAGAGAGAGAGAGCGCAAGAGAGAGAGAGAGAGAGAGAGAGAGAGAGAGAGAGAGAGAGAGAGAGAGAGAGAGAGAGAGAGAGTATTTATGATTTTATCACATCCAAGTTTTACCACCTGCTATTAAAAAGGGAAATGGAGGGGAGTCATCCTCTGCCAAGCAGCAGGCCTCTCGGAGCTGCATCAGCTGACAATCAGCCTCTGAATGATGAGCGATTCGGAGGGACCGAGAGCACGGAGGCAGTCCATGCATCAGTCATCTCTGAGGGGAAACAGCTGCGAGAACAGGAACCTTTAGGGACGAGGGTTTTTTTTAAGCAAGGAGCCATCGCAGCCTCTTTGTTGCCGTCTTTCCTTCCTCTTCTTCACTCAAGAGTGCCGGTGCAGTGATGTCTCTTCCACAAGACGACAACAAAACAGCCGGAAAAAGAAACACGGCATCGTTTACCGAGCGACCGCAGCAGTGACGGAGAACAAAAAGCGATTGCCTTGACAACCTAACAGCTGTTATGGCCTTTTGTCTTCTGTATATGTCTCACAAACATAATGGTGGGTTTGAAAAACCAATCCGCAAGTCACCATCCACGGCAGCGTTGAACCCCCATCTTCCGTGCTCCAGCCTCAGCTGAATGGCTCTGTCGCTGGGGCTGGATGCAGAGTGGCGGGGGGACTGTGGTAGATAAGGATTCTTATCACAGCCTCAGCAGGTGTTGTGAGTGTGTGTTAAAACCCCTCTGTTCCCCCCCCTCCGTCCCCCCCGTCCCTGTCCCCTGTCCCTCATGCCACTACGGGCCAGCTGCAAGACTTCAGTAGTCGGGGAGTGGAGAGAGGAGCCCATGGAGGCATGGGCTGAGAGGGCTTGGGGTTAAATGGAGGGGGAGAGGCAGAAAGTGGGGGTCTAGGGGAGGCTGATGCATCACTGGACCGGTAGGGGTCCCCGTGGCCGCCGGTGGTGTGCGGGCTGATTGCGAGTCCTGCTCCCCAGGAAAGCAGGGGCGGAATGGAGGGAGTTGATACAAAAAAAAATACGAAATTGCTCCTCCAAAGCAAGTGAGCAGCCCTGGTCTGTTATCCTCCACCCAGCCCCTCAGCGTGCTCCGCGTGTCCGTGCGTATCGCTCGCACGTGCAACAGCGCGATCTAGCTCCAGGTCAGCTCACCACAGCAATACTCTCTCTTTGGAGATAAGGGGAGTGAGTGTATGGGGAGGGGAAGGAGACGGGGGAGGGAGAGGGTATATGGATCGGGAATGGGAGAGGAGGGCACCGGGAAGGAGAGGGGAGACAGAGTTCACAACTGTGGCATTGAAATGTGACTTGTGCACTTTGTTGTGTATTTTTTTTTTTGCATTCAGAAGACACTTTGTTGAGATGTATTCGGCATCTCGGAGATGAAGGCATTATGCGCCGATGCAAATCCACCCCAAAAACCTGCTGTCCTTGTAATGTGCTCTGTTGTTTTTTCTGAACTGCACTTTATTTGTAGTTATTCCAATTTTGATTGTATGCTTTTACAGTACTCAGCCCTACTTTGTCAGTCACTTTGGATAACAGTGTCTACTCAATCACACAACTGTATGCGATGTAAATGTTAGAAAGGGAATTGTTTTCCGCTCGGAATGTCCCAGGATCAACCCTTTCAGTGCTGTGTATAGTCCTAATCCAGTATGCTTCCTGCATTCCGGCTTTCCGACTTACAGCCCACCGTCCACTGAGGTCAGAGTGCTTCATTGTCCTCGTTAGCAGGAGTCCAATAGAAGGGGAGCGTGTGCATCCTTGGGAGGAGCCTTTGCTAATCTAGGAAGGGGGTAGCATCGGTGTGGGCCGCTGGGTGGACGCTGTGTGGGGGGGCATCAGCTGTTGCAGTCGTGCCACGCGCCTGAATTATTCATTTCCTGTTTACAGAGGGTGACAGGTGCATGACCTCAGCGGCCCGGGGCTGGGGCACCTGAGAGGACGGTGACAGGATGGGGAAGCTGGGGAGAGGAGAGAGAGGGAGAGGGGAGGGCAAGGGAGCCTCAGCGGGACAGGAAGGAGGACGAAGGAGGAGGAGGAGGAGGAGGAGGAGAGGGGAGAGGAATACAACTCCTGGTCTACTCTCTCTGTTGGCCGGAAGCTTCACGATCAACAGCCAGAATCACTTTCAATTCTCCACGACGGTGAGCTCCACAGCTTTACATTGGCCGTGAACCAAAGGGGTAAATACAAAGTGGAGTGGAGGGGATGGAAAAAAAAAAAATGCAGCAGTATACTTAAAGCAAAATCAATTTAGGTTTTAAAGCAGCGCATTTCACTGTATTGATTGCTTCGATGTGTGTCTCAGTAAGCCAGCAGATCAGTCAACACAGCCAGCCATCCCCATCCTCCCAAACACATATACGCTGGAAAAATGACTCAATAATATACGGTGATTGGTTGTGTTCTGGTAATTGGTTTTACAAGGGCACCGGATTGCATTTCATCAGACGTATATAGTGTGCACTCCAAGAAGACCCAACGGTCTGAACTAATGGAAAGTTCAGTGACCAAACCCAATACAATAATGATTATAAAACAAGTTTGTCCGACTGTCTCGGCCAGCTGAAATATAATAAACTTCTTTTGAAATATGCTTCTCGCTTAAGACAGCCTTGCACAGGCGAGAGAAGCGAGACACAAACACGGGAAGGGAACTCAGCCAAGTCTGTGCTGTATATCCACTGAGTGGCATTCATTGTAACCTTTCCCTGACTTTTAATAACTGGCAGCGAAAAAGTGCAGCAACGCAGATCAGTGTGGCTTAGCGGGAAGAGCTAAGCATCGCAAGCACATCTCCCTCCACCTTCGCTTTTCCTCGACGAACGCTAGGAGGACAGGCCCTGTGAAGCGGAGCGCAAATCCACTTCTGCTGCTCTGACTGGGAGTGTCTTTGGTGTTCAGGCAGTCCGAACTCTGATCAGTGTAAGGGGGAGACAAAAGAGACACGGAAGCAAGGAGGTGAGAGCCGGTTAAACAAAGAGTAGAGGCAAGGTCGACAAGAGATGGATAGGCTAACGTGGGTAGAGACATGCGGGAAGGAGAGTTATATGTCTGACGTCCATATACACGTTTCTTTGCGACAACACAGAGCCCCCCCCTGTCTGGTGTGTTTAGCGCAACACGGTCAGAATACCAAACTGAGTCACAGGAATCCAATCATGGTCACTCAACCTGAACAACAGCCCATACCAGTAGAATCAGCCTCCTGTTTGAACACTATTCATGTGGACATCTACATGCATGACTGAACACGAGCACGTGACACGCACACACACACACACACACACACACACACACACACACACACACACACACACACACACACACACACACACACACACACACACACACACACACACACACACACACACACACACACACACTCCACTGCTGTACCAACATACAACAAAAACAACAACAAAGGGACATTATTGAGAAAATGATGCATGATTTTCACCTTCAAGAAACAGACAGATACTTTCTCGCCTCCGGCCAACAAAACCACAAACCAAAAGAAACGTTGAATTGATATAGTGTGCTGTCCCCTCTGCTCTCCTGCCGGGAGTGGACACACCTCCCTGAGACAGCACTTACAAATGGTCTTTCTCTACAACCTCTTCTTTTCCACTTCTTATGTGTGTGTGTGTGTGTGTGTGTGTGTGTGTGTGTGTGTGTGTGTGTGTGTGTGTGTGTGTGTGTGTGTGTGTGTGTGTGTGTGTGTGTGTGTGTGTGTGTGTGTGTGTGTGTGTGTGTCTGGCCACTGACCACAACACCCCCTCAAAGACAGATTAATCCCAACTGAAAACCACTAAGAGTACTCTGGAACATCAATGCATACTACTTACCAGGAGAGAATATAGGGGGAGACAATGCAGCAAGAAAACCAGGGGAGGGAGGTCTGGGGAAGGGTCTGTGATGGATAAATGTCCCTCGGCACTGACCATGCAACGCACACGAACTAGATCGGTACTCTGTGTGTGCTCTGGGTTTAATAGGCTTCAAGCCCGTCCGCCCGTGTCCCATCTGTTGCAAGGAGTCAGACTTTGGGTGTTTGAGGAAACTTGACCAATTTTTTTAAAAAGGTTGATCGCTGTACCTTGACGACCAAAATGTAGTGATGTTTGTTTACTCCTGTGTTGGTATTTCCCTTGACTTGGATTTTTGATATCACTTCAATTTATCATTCAATATACAGAATGGGACGAATTTAACAAAACAATAGGGTTGTCAATTAAATCAAGAAATTGCTTTAAGTGAAGTGACCACCATTCAGATCACTGATTCATTGGGCAGAGATTGTGGGTACCGGTCAACCAGAATCTGCTTCAAATTCATAATCATACATCTTGGTTTGTCGCAGGTTTCCCAACAGACACCCATGACAACTCAAAGCACATCTTCCTGGAGATAGATCAATGAGTGTTTACCCACAGGGGATCTATCACTGTGGTTTGTTGATTTAGTATTGATCAGCTGTCTGCCCATTCTTGTTGAAACATGAGGTAACGTAATAGCCAGAGTGTTCGCCTGTGATTAGAACAGCTATTTTTATGTTATTGCTGTGAATTCCCGGGATTTAGAGAAAAATGAAAACATACTTCCCGTCAGTGGATGTCATTGAATCCCTGTAACTAAACCTACTGGTCCGGTGAGCCCACATTGTATACCAGTGCTTCAGTGTTTCAATCGTAAACAATGGCATTATACACCTCCACTTGTTTATGGTGTATGTTGTTCAGACTTTGATGGCCGTTGTGTTTCAAAAGCCCTAACAGGATTAGATCTTTACAGAGCATCCGTGACCTTTGACCAGCCGATAATACAATAATGACAATCTGACCAGCCCATGGCCTGGAAGCTGACTCTCTCCCAGGCAGTCCCAGTCATTCCCAGTCAGTCCAAACAGAATTGATTGGGCTATAATCTGGTTTAAACAGGAGGGCTCAGTGCGAACGAAAGACAACTCCAGAGAACACAACCAATCACAAGGTCAGGAACATCATAGCAGGCAACAATTGCTGCTTACTGTATCAACCTTTATGTTAATTGATTGGACAAGGGAGTAAGGAAACTAGGGAGAGAGAGCTGCAGAGAGAGCTACCAAACCAAGGTTAAGTGATGTATGATTTTGATTGTCATAGTGGAGGCAAGGGTTAGGGGTTGATTGGGTTGATTGGGTATAAGGAGTTTGTAGGGACAGGGGGGTGTGGGGGGTTTCCAAGGCGACCAAATCGGACTGTTTCCATGGAACTAACACGCTGACCAACTATCACAAAACTCACACCCCCTTTTCCCTGACATGCCAACACGTCTCAAGAACAGAGTACCGCAAATAGTACCACCACACAATAACATCATTATTACACGGCCCCTGCCAGTCACACGCATACACACATGCAAACACCCCCAATCACAAAGGCCTGCTTAAATCAGCCCACCTGACTACCGAACATAGACGCGAACAAACGTACCCTAATGACACAAGTGGGGGTTGATGAGCTGGGTGAATGGCTGTGATGGTAATAAGGACGCAAATGTCTGATTTGATTGGGATAATGAGCTAAGGAGTTTTCTTTTACAGGTGAGAATGTGGCAGGGAAGGGTACATACACACGCACAAAACCTTCCCTCATTAGTAAGCAAATTAATTCTCGCCCCCCCCCCCCCCCCTTCTGTTGGCAACCGCTTTGACAATTCCCTGCAAAATGTCTACTCCCCACCCATGGGAGTTGGTTTAAAAGCCTCACGGGAGGAATAGGTCCTTCAATCGTTCACAGAGAGGGCCAAGCTAGCCCATCGGACGCAAGTTAATGCGTTGAGTCAGTGTCTCCCCGGGAGCAAACACACCTCGGCAGAGGAGGTTAGCGTTGTTTGGGGGACACCAAAGGGTGTTTTCACAGCACTCATTTCAATTCAAACGCAGTAGAGGA
>NC_044049.1:10491102-10503602 GCF_902167405.1 Gadus morhua | reverse complement strand
TATGACTAGTATGCTCATTATTGGATGCTCCTGGGGTCAATAAAATGACCGTTGGGCATTTTTTCATTCCCCTCAGGGGTGTTGAAGGGGTAGTGCATTGACAAGTGACTTCAACAATTCACTGGTCTTTGACCCTTCCTGAGGGTATTGCAGATATCAGTGGACAGGTATGATCATTAAGGAGACTGTTAGAGGGCACTCACCGACCCCCAGCCACCTCCCATTATTTCCAAACAAAATGTACCATTCACAAATTTACATTTAGTCGTTTAGCCGCTTATGCTGGGTACACAGTACACTAGACTATTTTTCAAATCTAGAAAACATGAGAGATCATGACCCTGAGGATAGATAAAGACACGTAATGGGATTTGGTTGTTTAGTGTGTTGAAGGAAAATATTTTACCAAAACATCACACCACACACTAACCGATTCCATTCCACAACAAACCATTCCCATTTTGATCTCTGGTGATCAAAGTCGTGTCTTTAGTGTCAACAAACATGAGGGACGACATGATATGCAAAAGAAATTTGGAAAGGTTTAACTCCAGAAGCTGTCCCTTCATTTCGGAGGACGGCCATCGTTTATTTTGCCGCTACGGCTTATATTTTGGTTACTCTGAATTGTTGGTATTACGTTAAGTCAGCGTGTATCCCAAGTGGCAACGACTTTCACACGTTACAATCAATTGCCTTCGTCCTCGGCCATTGTGGGGTCTCCCCCACGCTACAGGAAATCAGATCGTAAATATTAAATGTGTTCAATATTTGCCACTTCGAATCGTTGTGCCTGATCATTCAAAAATAATTCCTAACATACCCCAAACCACAGGATAATCAGGTAAAAAAAAATAGGCAGAACCATAAAAAGATCGGGGCTTTGCTGACAAGAGTGGGGAGAGGGAAATCAGGCACAGATTCTGGCTAATTATCTTGTCTACTACCAAGCATTAGGCACTCAAAACTTTTCGATTTTCATGCAAAGCGAATTACAAATAAGGCTGAGAACAGTCAAAGCATGTAATCAAAGACCAAGATGTAGCGGAATAATATTGGGATATTAAGTGCATAATAATATAAATATAATGTATATAATATAACACACGCACACACACACACACGCACACACACACACACACACACACACACACACACACACACACACACACACACACACACACACACACACACACACACACACACACACACACACACACACACACACACACACACACACACACAAACCTATATATCAAAGACTCCATACAACAACATAGTGATGAATCACCCATCACAACCAAACAGATCAAGCACAGAGTGAACATAAAGGTTCACATTCAATTCGATTCCAGTATACTTTAAAAAACAAATAACCTCCCCCAAAGAAAAAACATTCTGAACCACCTCTGTTGTGGACCATTAAAACAAGGGAAGTGCAAAGACACATGCACATGCAGACACACACATATGCAAACAGACACGCACAGGTTGAGACGGAGACAAGACCGTTTTAAACACTGTGGATTAGACAGCTTTGTATCCGCTATCAACCTCCGCACAGCGGGGGGTCGGCCATTTTACTCTGCTGCACCTTGTCTCTGAATCGCTCGCGACGATCAATCGATGCGCCCCACAGGGCGCTTTGGGAGAAAAAAAAATCTGCCCATCTTAAAAACCTTGAATCTTAACTCGAGACTTAAAACAGCTCTAAATGGTTTGTATTATGCACAATGGGCGTGCACATTTCGAGGCAATTACAAGCCATTTGAGAACATAGGATGAATAAGAAGTTATAGTAGTAGAAGTGTCGTGAATTTAACAGCAGCTCTACTACACTACCTTGAATAATATAGTAGTGAAAAAGAGAATCAAATGGGTTCACCAAATTGCAAATAATGGCAGTGTACTGTGCAATTTGCCTTTTTTTTTTGACAAAATAATTCCGCTAATATCTTGCACTTTAACAGAATGTGTGATTTGGGGAGGGAAATTTGATGAGCCTCATTCAAACAATTATTTGCTTGTGTCTCTTGTCTCTGGCTCTTTGTTCAATTTCCCTACACTGTGTTCCTGTTTGTACACCAGGACAGATGTGTGTGAGTATGTCCGGGGTTGTGTAGAGCTCTGAGAGTGTCGTTCGTTGATGTTGTTGCAGCTGCATGCGTGTGCATGTGCAAATAAGCGTGTGATTATTTGAGAGCATTTGATCTACATTTATGTGTCCACATGTGTGTGTGTGTGTGTGTGTATGCGTGTGTGTTTGTGTGTGTGTGTCTGTTGGCGTATAAATACATTCCTGTTTGTGTGCTTATGCATGTGTGTGTATGGATGCATCGATGTGTGTGTGTGTGTGTGTGTTTGCTTGTGTGTGTGTATGGATGCATGTCTATGTGGGACTATAGGCAGGTAGAAGTGGGTTGAACGGCAGCTGGAGTGCTGCCACCTGCGCCGACCATGAGGGATGAGGGAGGAGAGGGAGGAGGCCTCAGAAAGACCCATCCATCTTATCGTCTCATTCCCCCCCCCCCCCAATCTCTGTCCCTATGTCTGTCCCTTTCTCCCTCTTTCAGTGTCTTTCTCTCCCTCTCTGTCGCTCTCTTCCTAGGTCATTTGTCACCATGCAGAGCATGCTCAAAGTCATTTGTTTCATTTCTGCCCCAAAGAAACAGACCCTGCAAATCACCAGAGCACAAAAAAAGACCATAACCTAAAGCAACAAAACAAACACACACACACACACACACACACACACACACACACACACACACACACACACACACACACACACACACACACACACACACACAAACACACACACACACACACACACACACACACACACACACACACACACACACACACACACACACACACACACACACTCATTCGGTAAAACCCATCAGAGCTTCGGAGGCCCCTAGCATCGCCTCATTTCTCCATCACTCGGAATGACTGACTAACTGACTGATGATGCACTAACTAATTGTTTTGTTCTTTTATTTTATTCCTACTTCTCCGTCCCCCTCTCTGCAAGGCAGCGGGCCATCTTTATGGAACCATCTGTTTGTCTTACGAGAAGCGCCAAGGAAGTGGAAGGCAGTAGACATTGGGGTTGTGTTTGGGGTTGTGGGGGGCGCTGGAAAGCCCCGAGACCCTGTTTAGCAGCAGATGACCCCGACGTACCCTGTAATCTTCCCCTCACCTGACCCCTCTCTGCCCTCCCCTGCCCTGCTGCACCCAACTCTTGATCCTCTGGATAAGCAAAAGAATGGAGCCTCCTTTGTTCACAATGACAGATCCGCAGTCCTCAAACTTAAACACACACACACACACACGCACACACACACACACACACACACGCACACACACGCACGCACACACACACACACACACACACACACGCACACACACACACACACACACACACACACACACACACACGCACACACACACACACACACACACACACACACACACACACTCACACATCTCATAAACTCTGCCTGGGGGGAGTGAGGTGGGGGTAGAGTGGAGGGTACGAAAGGGTGAGGAGTGTGTTGAGGGGTGACAGGCAAAGGTTAGAACGCTGCAGGTAGAAACGTAACGAGGTCACCACGTCTCTGTCCGAGAACACCCCCCTCGCCCCTGTCCATCCACCTCCACCCCCCCCCCCCCCCTCCCTGCAGTCAGCCTCAACAGCAGGACCACAGCTGCCCATACAGTGGAACAACAACAACACCACAACAGCAGCGCTGTAAAACAATCAACGGGCCGAACCAAACCACCTCAACCACTGCGGCGACAACCACAGCTCTGATGCCGTTGGCCCGGCGGCTACTGTCTGGTCAACACACGGGTAACAACAAGGACACCACTCACGCCAACTGCTTCTGCTGTGACCCCAGACCTCCATCCTCCATCCTAATCCCCACCCCCACCGCAGTGTGTCCCCAGCCGCGCGGCTCTAAAGACAACAAGATGGCTGAGGTGAAATCAGGCGAGAACAGGACAGAGAGATGTGTGTGTGTGTGTGTGTGTGTGTGTGTGTGTGTGTGTGTGTGTGTGTGTGTGTGTGTGTGTGTGTGTGTGTGTGTGTGTGTGTGTGTGTGTGTGTGTGTGTGTGTGTGTGTGTGTGTGTGTGCGTGTGTGTGTCAGTGTCTGTGTGTGTGTGTGTGTCAGTGTCTCTGTGTTTGTGTGTGTGTGTGTGTGTGTGTGTGTGTGTGTTCGGGGGATGGCAGGGGGGGGGGGGGACCTGACCACTGAAGGGGCCCTGCACTTAGAGAGAAGACCGGGTTACTACCACAACTACTGCTGTTATCAGTGCTAAGGATGCTCCCACCGGCCCGGTGATGAACTGACTGACAGGACCGGGAAACACAGCCAGACACCCGCGGGTGACATCGGGAGCAAATACGATGTGGGCGGCGGCGGCGTTCCAAGCTAAAGACAAAGGAAAGGCCTCGGCGCTTTGTTAGCATCCATCTCTGTTAGCCCAGAGCCTACGGGAGGGCATTAAGAGGAGAAATAAATATCTGGAGAAATGCTAATGTGGCATCCATTTGCATGAGTCATTGGCTCCGACTCCCGAGCCGTTTGAAGAGCGCCCCCGTCTCGAAGCACCCCCCAATCTCCCGGGTTAAAGAGAGATCCATCACATCCAGATGCTGTGTGTGTGCGTGACTGTGAGGGTGAGTGTGATGTATGTGTGTCTGTGCACACGTGTCAACAGTGGCCTATCACTGTAGTACATAAAGCCAACGACCGTGTGTCCACGTTTTATTCCTTTTTTTTTATCCCACACTGTAAATATTATTTTTTTTCTTTCGCTCCTGTCAAGGATTAAAGGGCCTCAAATGATGCCACGACGTTATGAAGAAAACCAATGAAAACCAATGTTCCAGTTGAGGGTTTTGGCAGCAATATGGCGGCATAACGTCTGGAATGGCTCAGTGCAGACAAGTAGGGCATAGGCCTGATGCAGTGGATAGGGGGAACCTAAACCGAAAGCGCTCACTGGTAAGCATACACTAAAAGTCAAGCCCCTTTTTCAAGGTAAATTACCTTCAAGGAGTCTGATTAATGGTCAAACCGGCTAATTTATATTAGAAAAATCTAAAGAAAGGGGTTAATTATTTCAGTGAGGGTCAGGGCATCATTGTTGGTCCAACACGGTGCAAAATCTACTGAAGGTGATCCTTTGTTTGGGGGTGAGTTGTTGTGACATGATTAAGCTTTTATAGACTCTGTCTCTCTCCGAACAGAAATATTCCATTTAAATCGAAGGACCCAATGCACAACGGATCAAGCCACGGAGATCAATTTCATTAGGAGAAACCAATGAGCACTTAATTATCTGAACACCCAAGGGAGACTCGACAAATGAACGCCGCCAAAAGATTTAATTTTAGATTCTACTCTATTTACGTTCAAACAGAGCAAAAACAATTGAAACCCACTATAGGACATATACAGCAGAATTAGGGGCATATAACCATACAGAATGGATGTTGCCTATCATATAGGGCCTAGGCTATAGGCATACATTTGTTGGTCATACATTGACAATACATATTTATACTTGTCTATTTTTAATGTCTATCGTATTATAGGCTAACTGTATTTTTTAGTTAGGCCTACTCATGCACGAGATAGACCTACCCAATATTGAACAATTTCGACGTTCCTCTCCATAGACTTGTTGTAAATAAAACTTTACGCCGCATGACTTCAATGTATTTTATTGGGAAACAGTTTATTGATGATGATTTTTAATACATCAATAATATTATAACCATTACCATCAATATCATATTCCCCGATGCAATGCAATACAAATAGCCCAAAGGGACTCTGATAATTAACTTGATAAACAATAAATATTTTAAATGAATATAAAAGATTGATAATCAGTTCATTTTCAAATCAACAACATAAGATTAGTTTAGTAGGAAACTTAAAACTCCCCATAATAATCACACAAGGACCGAGTTAACGCTCCAAAACGGAACATTGGAGGACGCACGCTGTTTTAAGGATATCGCGCGTCGTCAAGCGGCGCTGCTCGTGTACCTTTGAAATGTGCCATCACATGCATTCTGTTGACATTTTCCCTCGAAAATCGGATGCACACACAGCCCGGCGCAGTCCCTTCACGCACGAACCGACAGATATCACCACACGCGGTGTTCACGGAGTCGGTGCTCTGTGCCGCGTGCCATGCCTTGCCACGACAGAATCTGCAAAAAGCACCTCGGACTAAAAGCCACATCATCAACACCACCGCTACCGAGGACAGAGAGACGGTTCAACACTTACCGATCAGCATCGCGCGTCCAAGACCGTAAAAGCTTCGCTCCAGCTTTGCGTTTCCACCGCGCGTAAAGGATTACGCGTTTTCCCCCCAAAAAAAGAGTACAGCCTCCGCAAGGTGCAACCTGGGCTTATACTGACTTTAAATAGCTTCACATCTAATAAGTACACGTCCCCCCCTTGCCTCCTGAACTCCGGTAACTCTTTTTATTTTGCAATCCTTTTCGTCTCTTGTACAAAAAAGAAAAAAAAGATCTGATATCCCAGTCTTATACACGCTACAAGTAAACGAAGAGTGTATCCTCAATTAAAAATCCTAGCGCTTCTCTGCTCCGCGTGGCCCGAAGTAGGCGAGCAATGGGCTGGAGAGGAGGGGTTGAAATTGGCTGCATATACAGACCCCCCTCCCCACCCCATCCTCCCACTCCCTCTCTCGTCTCTCACGTCGCGGACGTTTAACCTGAACGGGCAGCACAGATGGGAAAATTAACTGGTGTTTTCCACATTCCTCATACTGCGCGCAATTTTTTTAGACAAGGGCTCCCCGAGCGCCTCGACTCATTATGTCGAGTCATTTTTACAGGTCAACTGTATAATGGACATCAATCTGCGTGTGCGATCACGACGAATTGTTTGTATCCCTGCGGGCGGAAATGGAAATGTAGAGTTATAAAGAAGCTGCAGGAACAACATGCAGAAATAAGGTGGTTTTTTTTCAAGGGGGGGGGGGGGGCAATTTTCACATGCCATTTAGTTGAACGTGTGTCCCTTTAGACTGAAGGACTACACACTATGTGTGTATTACTAGCACTTTCATATAGAGCGACTTACAGGTATTCTGATCCCTCTATTACCCCTACTGCAGGTTTCGGAAAGCGAGCGAGTGAGATAGACATATTGGGACTGATGGATTCTCACAACAACATTGACTCTCTCCTCTGTTTCTCTCCGGTTCTGAGATGAAGAGATAATATGCTATTGGTGGGTCAGATGCTGCATCAAAGCACTGCTTATTTAAATGTATACAGGTGTGTGTGTGTGTGTGTGTGTGTGTGTGTGTGTGTGTGTGTGTGTGTGTGTGTGTGTGTGTGTGTGCGTGTGTGCGGGTGCAAATGTGCATGCATGTGTGTGTGTGCGAAAATGTACATTTGTGTGAGTGTACGGTGTGTGTGTGTGTGTGTGTGTGTTTGAGAGCCTGCTTTGCGTGTGTGTGTGTGCGTGTGTGTGTGTGTGAGCATGTAGACACACACAGATGCACATGCGAGGCATGTGTATGTGTAGATTGTGAGGGCTGAGGAGCCTTGGCAGACTTTGCTAAGCTGTCCTGGAGCCGGGCCAAAGAACATCTCCCAGGGTGCTATCAGGGAACTTAATTACAGCATTAAAAAGCACTCGTTCACCACCAACCCATCACACCTCCCCCCCTCTCTCTCGTTTAGCTTCCTACTCCCTCCAATCTTTTTCCTCCTCTTCTTCCTGTGGCCAACTCTAGCCTCTACTCAAGCTGGGTCTCTATCTACTCTGGCTTCCTCCTCCACCTCCTCCCCCTCCTTCTCTCCGTCGCCGCCTCTCTGCCCCCGTTCTTATTGTTGCTCTTTTCTACCTGGTGCTCTCCTACCAACGGCTCCTCGCGTGCTCGTGAGCAGCCTCTGCGAGGGTGTGAACGTCTGTCAAGGCGTCCACCGTTTGCCTCTCCGGAGAAGGGAGAGCCCATTTTTCCAGGGGATATTTTACAAATGGCCCCTTCTTTACCACCGGGTGTGACGTTGACGAGCCGTTGACGAGCCGGTGTAATCATCCAATTGGTGACATCACGAGTGGGAGTTTTCAGGTCAAACGAGCAGCTTGGGCACACTTGTGAACGGTTTGATTTTTGAAATGGCCAATCAACCGCACACCTGGTGGTAAAATAGGGGCACTTAAATAGCACTGCTTTTTTTTTGCTTTATTCCCGATGTCAGCCTCTCGATAGATCAGGAGAATGCTGGAGGTTCCGGTCTAACAGACCTTTGGGGGCCGTTTCCCGCTAGGAGCTTCAGCCAATGTTCTTCACTCTCAACTCATGTAAAAGCAGACTGAGTGCATCTCTTTAAACACTTGTGATAAAGTATTTTAGCCCTTTCGCACCCTTGGGTAACAAGCTCAGGTTAACACCTGTGCTTCTTCGGTGGGTGAAAGGGATTTTATAGTGGCTGACCATCTCTTGAATTGGGACAGGGCCCATTCCTGGTTCCTTTAACTTCCAGACCTCGGTTTGAATGGGTCATGTTGGCGGTTGAACCCTTGCTTGTTATGGTTTGAGGTGTGAAAGTGTAGGAGTATGTGTCATACTTGAGTGTTGTATATAACTTCCTATGGAATGGGGTTATAAAACAGGTTTTGTGCAATCTAACTTTCATGGACACTTAATTGCAATAGATCCTAATTATAATCACTTACTAATTACTTTGACTAATGACTATCATTTAGTTACTTCTAATTACTTCATAGGATTTATTAATTTTAATAATGGCGGATGCTGATAAAGATAATGGCATCTCTTGAAAACAGAAGAGAAGGTTCGTACATTTCACAGATTGAACGTTCAATCACCTCTCGTTCTCGCTGAACGTTCAATCACGGCGTAGGAGGGGAGATAATAATTGTAATATGTCACAGCAATTTTGTTATATATTTTCGCTGCAAATGGTATGGAACGATGATAATTTGACCTTCAGTACTAAAATGACTCGACAAAGAGGTTGTTACCGCATTCATTAGGATTAGCCCTCTGGCTCAACTGACTGAAGGCTCAGGTCAGGAGGTAAAGCAGGTGGACTTGTAACCGGAAGGTTCCTAGTCCGATCCCCGGCTCCTCCTAGCTGATGGTCGAGGTGACCCTGAGCAAGACACCTGACCCTAACTGCTCCCGACGAGCCGGCTGTCGCCTAGCCTGGTTGGCTCCGCCGTCGGAGTGTGAATGTGTGTATGGACTGTTGTAAGTCGCTTTGGATAAAAGTGTCTGCTAAATGCCCTGAATGTAGAGTTTAAATGTAAAATGACTCGCCCCCATGACTAGCTCGCTAGTGAAAAGACAAACAAATATTCTAAAAGGCCTGCGACAGCCACAGATAGCAATTTTTCGTCAAAGCATTTGATTTATCTATTGCTGTCGGGTTGTTAACAGCATTTCAAACCACATGACCAAAATGGCTTCTAAAATAAATGTCCTTCCATACCTTAAATAGAGCTTCCCAATTTTGTTGGGACTGCATCCCTATGGGAGAATATAATGGAGCTCTGGTCTAATGGGGCTGCGGTGTTTGTTTCATGAGGAGGGGCAGCTAATATTCTGTCACGTAAAAGGACAGAGAGTGCCATTTTTAAATGCTTGTAATGGAGTATTTGACCTGCTCTTTCACACCCTGCCACAACAAAATGGGAGACGAAATAATAATTTAAGCTCAACTTTCCGAAGCAGAATACAGCCTTGCCACTTGGGCACTCCGTGTGCTTAACCTCTTGAAATCAATCTGATTATTTGTCATTTTTTGTGTCATGCTACAAATATGATGCAAAAAGCGCAGTGCACGTGCGTTGGGCTGAAGGCAGGGGCGAGTGGACCCCCAAAGAAAGAGGTGATCCATGGAAAGAAGGTGCAGAGCGAGCCCCTCTTGCTCTTTTCTTTTCCACTGGAGCTAAATGAATGGCAGGACAAGTGCCCCTTCTTCATCCTGTTTGTACAGTCAGTTACCAAGCAATCTTCCCCCAAAGTGTTTCCCTCCACCGTCACCATGGCAACGTTTACATGTACGCCCGTTTTGATGGGCACCGCAAGGTTTCCCAAACTCACGAGTACAAAAGACCACTCACCCTTTTTTTGTGAGTGAGAGAACGAGGGAGAAATGCAGTCGAAGATAAAGAGAACTAAGGTTTTGGTTGCTGGAGAACCACGAATTCTTCCAGAGAACCGAAATATGAAACACTGCAACAAAATGTGAGAATTGCTTTTGTATTACCTATTTGTAAGGTTTGGTGATCTCGCTTTTCTTCTGCAAAATTGCCCCAAGTCACTTTTCATGCCAAAAAGCCCTTTGAATTTGAACATGAATTTGAACGAGGCATAGAGAGAGGGATACATAGAGAGAGGGATGAATAGATTGAGAGAGAGGAAGACAGACAGATTGAGAGAGTGAGAGAGACAGAAAGAGGAGAGGGAGAGAGATAGGCAGAGAAAGAGAGAGATGGACAAAGAGAGGGAGAGACCGACCGACAGACAGACCGACAGACAGACAGACAGACAGACAGACAGACAGACAGACAGACAGACAGACAGACAGACAGACAGACAGACAGACAGACAGACAGACAGACAGAGAGACAGAGAGGAAGGGAGGAAGAGAGAGAGAGATGACTATGTGAATGAAACTGCTACTTTGACGTTCAACGCATTCCAGCCCCCAGAAAACAACGAAATAAGCAAGAAGGACATCAAACAAAACAAGAGATATATGACATTTCGATCATATAATAAAATAAAAACGCCGAAACACTGGGCGACTTGGGTGCCTCAGTCTCTGTGGTAGTGGAGAGCATGATAGGCCCAGCTGGGCTATCGCTAGTGCTGCATGCCAGCGATCAGTCCGCCCGGCACAGCAGAGACTTGGCTAATGAGGGACAGAGCCGCGGCTCACACAATCACAGCAGTCAGCCTCCTCGTCCTCCTCCAACACCTTATCTCCCCCTGCTCGCCACTGCTCCGTACTGGCCTGCGCCCCGCGGAACATGGAGGACGCATATCTGGATCTGTCCTGTCTCTGATGTCTCGTCCATTATTTAGCCGTCCATCCCCGTTCGTCTCTCTGTCCGTCGATCTGCATATCTGGGCCCGTTTTCTCCATCTGCTGATTCATCTAGCACTCCGTCCGTCTGTCCGTCTGTCTGTCAGTCTGTCTGTCCATCAATTTGTGCTGTGCACACCCCATTATATGAACACATAATGTCTGCCCGCATATAGGTATACAACAGCTGCGGAAATACAACAAGATGATTGACTTGCTTGTTTCCTGCCACAGACTAGTTACTCATAAACGCATACCATTGGGCTCATTCGCACGCCCAACGCCAAACATAGCGTCTGGGTGCTACGTGGTCATTGCCGGTTATAAATCGCTGTCCCACTCCGGTAAAACGCTGTATAATCAGCTAGGCAGAGTAAACAAGATTCACCGCTCGGCGATTGGATCGAGGCCAGGAGTGAACAATGGGTGACTGTTAATATTAAAGTTATTTAGCGCGCCCCACTGGGAGTCACGTATCTATGGAGACGACGAGTTGGAAGTGTATGTGGGGCTCTGCATGGGGGAGAAGGTCAAATTTTCTCGCTCAAGCCCCTGTTCAATCCCCTCCCCCCCCCCCCACTTCCCCTCAGTGTGTGCTCACTTCTATGTGTGTGTGTGTGTGTGTGTGTGTGTGTGTGTGTGTGTGTGTGTGTGTGTGCAGTAGTCAGCACCACCGACGGCCTGCCACCGGCTCGCAGACTGGAAGTGTGTGTGATAGTGTGTTTGAGGAGGTTGGGGAAAGAAAATGAGGGCTCCAGTACATCTGTGTCTATCCCAACAATTATATGTTCTACACATGCGTTTTGTGCGTGTGTGTCAGTGTGTGTGTGGGTGTCTATGTAAACCGGTGTGCCTGTTTGCGAGTTCATGCCCGCAATGTGCATTGGCCTGTGTGTGTGTGTGTGTGTGTGTGTGTGTGTGTGTGTGTGTGTGTGTGTGTGTGGTGTGTGTGTGTGTGTGTGTGTGTGTGTGTGTGTGTGTGTGTGTGTGTGTGTGTGTGTGACTGAGTATGTGCAGAGCATAGCATGTATGTGCACAAGCGTGTGTGTGCGCGTGTGCGTTTATGTTGGTGAGTGTGTTTGCGTTTACGAATGCATTGGTGTTTGTGCGTGTGTGTGTGTGTGTGTGTGTGTGTGTGTGTGTGCATGTGTTTGTGTGTGTGCCTGCCTGCACGTGCGTGCATGCGTGTCTAATGGAAGGCGGTAGAGTGTCCCCTCTGAGCAGGTGGGAGGAGGTAGATTATCATGCAGTGCGGGTTGTTTGGCGCTGTCACCGCAGTGGTCAGGGTGTGCCAGGCGAGCTGGTGGAGGTTGGACCTGGGGGGGGGTTGGTCATTGGGACAGCCTCATTCTGACAGACAGGGAGCCT
>NC_044049.1:10471102-10481102 GCF_902167405.1 Gadus morhua | reverse complement strand
TTATACTCCCCCGCCCTCCCCCTCCCCCTCCCCCTCCCAGCCGACTGCCCCCTGACCGATCCACCACATTTACTGCCAAATTAAACATCAAATACTTTCCAGCTGAAGGACTGTGTGTGTGTGTGTGTGCCTGCGTATGTGTGTGTGTGTGTGTGTGTGTGTGTGTGTCGCAGCGTTCAAGCTTTACATCCACCCCGATCCCGACTCGGATGTATAGCATCGTAGCTCCCACTGCTACGCCGTACTATACTGTTTATTCTACCTGGCAATGACTACAACAGTGATGCTAATACTGTGCTTGGTTAGACATCATGTGCGTCACATAACTAGTCAGCGGTAGAATGGAGGATGATGGCCGGCGGCTGCGGGTCTGAGAGCTGGGGCTGAGACGCGGCGAGACGCGGCCAGCCTACACGGTCTGAGTGGCGGCAGGGGATACAGGGTTTGATTATAGTCCTGGGAGTGAGAGTGGAGAGGAAAATGAGAGCGCTGTGAAGAGATGAAAGGCACGGGGAGCACTGTATATCACAGAGAGAGAGAGAGAGAGAGAGAGAGAGAGAGAGAGAGAGAGAGAGAGAGAGAGAGAGAGAGAGAGAGAGAGAGAGAGAGAGAGAGAGCAAAAGAGAGTCACCATATTTCATTTCTCTTCCTCTCTCTCTTCCTCCTCCTCACACAATGCTTAAGCTGCACCCACAAACGCACACTTACACACACACACAGATTCATATGCACACACAACTATGTGGATTAACGTCTAGGATCACTCACACACACATACACACAAACACACACACACACACACACACACACATTAAAACATATGTGCATTTATTCACAGGATCGCACGCCCATGTTCACGCACGGGAACAGACCAATGAGAGGAGCACAGGGAGGGAACACATACACACACACAGACACACCAATAAGATGACCGCAGGCATCGACACACATCCACATCCCCAGGTAGAGAGTGCAACATGAGAGGAAATCTCTCATACACGTTTCATCCCAAGCGTTGCTAAATTCCCAGAGCCGGGCGGAACAGATTGGCCTTTTCCGAGGGGTTGCCAGGAATGTCACAGGATCATGGCCACTTCCTCATGCTCAAGTGCTATCCCTGAACGAGTGGGGGGGAGGCTTCATCCATGTGTGCCATAGAGAGGGAGAGAACGAGAGAGGGAGAGAGAGAGAGAGTGAGAGAGAGATGTGGTTCTGTTGATGTGCGATTCCTGCACTGGGCAGTAACATATCCACTTCTTAGCCCAGTCATTACAAGCTAACGAGTGTGTATCTGAGCGTCTGAATGTGTGTGCACAATTCCCACCTGCCTGTCTGCCAGTATTGGCTGACACTTGTTCTGTCCTCTTCTACTGATCCTCTTGATTAATGTCTGCACGAGGAGTGGTAAAAGCCAAACCAAACAAATCTGTCGCACAGTGAACACCAATAATAGTGTGGATTACTACTTCATGAAAACTAGCCTTGTGGGACCATCGCGATCTAGAAAGTTCACATTCTTCAATATCGTTCAAAGCCTTTTACAGAAAACGAAAGTGGAAAGGACCAATCGGTGCTCGGGGGAGCAAGTTTCAGTTCATAATGAACATGGAGGGTCGCAGTGTGGCGAATTAGAAAAAGAATGGTGGGGCCCAAGTGAAGCCCTCAATAGAGCAATCCAAGCTAAAGAATAGACTGAATAACGATGTTTAAATGAGGAGCCGGTACCTACTGCACCTGAGGCTTTTCTCAGATAAGAATATGTTTCGGGCTTGCCATCAGCCCGGCAAGAGCGATGAGGGAACGATCGTCTCTCTGGTTGGCTAATTTCCTTTGACCAACGTAATGCCGCCCAGCCAAGGCCCACACTGATAATATTCATTGCAAAACTAGTATCGGGAGTATCAGGACTCACAAGGCTACATCTCTGGCAGGCCCAGGCGAGGCTGCCGCTGATTGGTGGTGCACCTGCAGGCGCAATGCTGTCGGGTGAAGGATACAAGGTGATAACCCGGGGATGTGATATTCATGAGGAACACACCACGCCGTTGGACCGCATGAAGACCTTCAACCCTGGACCCCGGGAACATAGTTGACATGAAGTAGGATGCGTGCTGAGAGGCATGGCTAATAGGCGTCCTTGTATTGATCTTGATAGCATGGTAGCTCTGAGCTACGGGGATGGTGGAGTGGGAAGCGACCAGTGGTGATGCTTAGAGAGGATAAAGCAAATAGGGGGAAAACTGAGGGAAAGCTGTGGTGACATCTGCCAACAAGGATGTGAAGGAAGAGTAAAATATATCTTCTCTTCTTCTGTGGTTAAAAAAAAAAGGACTTTGATGAAGTAGAGCGTGGCATCAAGTTGTGCACGCACACACACACACACACACACACACACACACACACACACACACACACACACACACACACACACGCACTCACGCACGCGCACACACACACACAGACACAGAAACACACACACACACACAGCCACACACACACACACACACACACACACACACACACACACACACACACACACACACACACACACACAGACACACACACACACACACACACCTTCCTAATCCGGGCTTGCTCCAGCAGGCGTTTATGAAGCAGGTCTAATCCTGTTATCTGTCGGATGCTGTCGACAGGACCACACCTAGGGCCCGTGTGGGTCAGGAGCCAAGCGGATCACAGCAGGCAGCAGGATCAATGGCTGTCTGCTGAACACTGGAACATACTCTGGTCAAGCATACTGGCTTGGTCATCAACACTCAGGCCTGCTCCCACACACATACACACACACACAAACCTGGAAAACCATGATGGCCTGTTTACAAACACACACTGCCCTAGTGAACCATACTGGCCTGCCTGGTCAACCACACACTGACCTGCTTACACACACAATCTCCTGGTCAACCACATACTGAACTGCTTACACACACACTCCCCTGGTCAACCCTACTGGCCCTGTTCCACCACATTCTGGCCTGCTTACACACACACAGCACTGGTCAGCAATACAGGCCTGGTCATCCATACTGGCCTGGTTAACCACATACTGGCCTGCTTACCGTACATTCCCCTGGTCAACCATACTGGCGTGGTCAACCATACTGGGCTGGTTAAGCATACTGGCCTGGTCAACCACATACTAGCCTGCTAACTAACACAATTGTGGGGGGTTTCCTAGACGCAAAACATAATTTTCCTTTCCTGCCTTTCTGTAGTGTCTCGGCTTATCTCTGTCGTACGGAAAAAAATGTTAAGGCTTTTGATGTAAGTTTAAATGCTGTTTGGGGCTGTTTCTTAACGTGTGTGTGTGTGTGTTTGGGTGTGTGTGTGTGCGCTCAGCAGGGGTGGAATGCAGGTTCTGTGTTTGTACTTGCAGCAACATCACAAGCTCTCACCAGGATGTAGCATCTATCTCTAACACCGTAATCCCTGTATGGAAGGACAATCATATTATCACACAAACACATAAGAAAGAACACACACACACACACAGACACTGACAGCAGATCCCAGAGCATGGGCCTGTCAGATGCTGGTGCTATCCCACACACAACCTTCACAGAGCTGGATCAAAACAACTTCAGATCTCTGCCTTCGCAGTGAACACCCCAATCACCCCCTCATCCCCCTCTACCCCCCACCCACTCCCCTACCCCTCTCTGCCAACACACACACATTCACAGGCACACAAGCCCACACACGCACGCACCCAGACGCCACATTTATTTTTGCTAGGAAGAGACAGAGTAAGCGGTGGTTCAGGTGTAAGCAAGGTCATGTGAGAGCACAATGTGATGCTATGATGATGATGAAGATGAGACGGTGACAAACTGCTTCACCTCTCCTCCTTCTCTCTCTCTCTCTCTCTCTCTCTCTCTCTCTCTCTCTCTCTCTCTCTCTCTCTCTCTCTCTCTCTCTCTCTCTGTCTCGGTGGTTTGTGCCCCAGTTTAACCAAATCCTATTAAAAACGGCTTTCATCTCACTGCACTTCATTACATGAGTAAAGACTGAGCCTCAGCACAGCGAGAGAGAGAGAGAGAGAGAGAGAGAGAGAGAGAGAGAGAGAGAGAGAGAGAGAGAGAGAGAGAGAGAGAGAGAGAGAGAGAGAGAGAGAGAGAGAGAGAGAGAGAGAGAGAGAGAGAGAGAGAGGGAGAGAGAGAGAGAGAGAGAGAGAGAGGAAGTGAGAGAGAGAGAGAGAGAGAGAGAGAGAGAGAGAGAGAGAGAGAGAGAGAGAGAGAGAGAGAGAGAGAGAGAGAGAGAGAGAGAGAGAGAGAGAGAGAGAGGAGAGAGAGAGAGAGAGAGAGAGAGAGGAAGAAAGAGAGATAGAGAGAGAGAGAGAGAGAGAGAGAGAGGGAGAGAGAGAGAGAGAGAGAGAGAGAGAGAGAGAGAGAGAGAGAGAGGGAGAGAGAGGGAGAGAGAGAGAGAGAGAGAGAGAGAGAGAGAGAGAGAGAGAGAGAGAGAGAGAGAGAGAGAGAGAGAGAGAGAGAGAGGAAGAAAGAGAGATAGAGAGAGAGAGAAAGAGAGAGAGAGAGAGGGAGAGAGAGAGAGAGAGAGGGAGAGAGAGAGAGAGAGAGAGAGAGAGAGAGAGAGAGAGAGAGAGAGAGAGAGAGAGAGAGAGAGAGAGAGAGAGGAGAGAGAGAGGGAGAGAGAGAGAGAGAGAGAGAGAGAGAGAGAGAGAGAGAGAGAGAGAGAGAGAGAGAGAGAGAGAGAGAGAGAGGGAGGGAGGGAGAGAGGGATAGAGAGAGAGAGAGAGGGAAAGAGAGAGAGGCTAAAAAGGGATTGAGAAAGAGAAAGAGCTATAGATGGGGAGAGGAATAGGGTCGGGGGGGGTAGGGGGGTGGGATTAGAGACAGAACGAGCTTATAGAAATGTTACACTCTCCAACCCCAAGACGCTTTTTAATAAGCAAACACACTTTAACATGCAACATATTGGATTAGTCAAACACACCCTCCTACACACACTGGGGGAGGAGATGAAGGAGCAGGAGGAGGGGCCACCGGCGTCCTTTATGTGTGTGTGTGTGTGTGTGTGTGTGTGTGTGTGTGTGTGTGTGTGTGTGTGTGTGTGTGTGTGTGTGTGTGCGCGTGTGTGTGTGTGTGTGTGTGTGCGTGTGTGTATGTAGATACGTAAAAGTGATGTACTTCAAATGATGTCTTACTTCAGCGGTCAATAACAGCGGCTTGCTACATGTTTGCGCCCAATACGGTCGGGCAGTTACATTGACTCAGGCAGTTCAAATATGCCATCATCTACAGAACAGGGATTAGCCTCTCTTCAACATGCTCCGTGACGTTCGATGTTCTGGACGATGAGTTCAATGAGTGCTCGGATTCATGGAGCGGAAGTGATGCGGCAGAGGAAAAGGGTGAGAGAGGAAGGGAGTGAGTGAGGGGGAGGAAAGATGAAGGAGAAGATTACCACTGGAGAGGGGTATACGGAGAGGGTGGAGAGAGAGAGAGCTAGAGGGAGAGAGCAAGAGCGAGAGCGAGAGAGAGAGAGAGATAAAGAGAGGGAGAGAGAGGGAGAGAGAGATAGATAAAGAGAGCGAGAGAGAGATAGGGTAAAAAGAGGACAGAGCACCCACAGAGGGCATGTGTGTGTCAATGTTTGTGTTTCAGTGAACGTGTGTGCGTGTGCGTGTGTGAGTTTGCGTGTGCGTGTGTCTGTGTGTGTACATGTTTGTCTCCATGTGCATGTGAGTGGGTCTGTTTGTGTGTGTGTGTGTGTGTGTCTCTCAGTGTGAATGTGTGTGAATGTGTGTGGGTGTGTATGTGTGAATCTGTGTGTGTGTTTATGTGTGTGTGTGTCAGTGTGCATGTATGCGCGTATGATTGGCTGCGATGGGTCAGAGGCTTTCACACGCGTTTATGAATGCTTATTTTGAGCCGACCGCAAGCTAGGCTAATCTGTACCGCTGGCCAGAATGAGGCTGCTGATTAAAAGCTAATTATACGCTACACATTTGGCCTCTGGTGAAGCCTCCACTGATTTTACATGGCTTGTACTGAGGTTCGGGTGAACGCCTGCAGCTCCCACTGCAGTTGGCCATGTGGGCCTGTTGTTCTGGGGACTGCAAGTCCTCACAAATGTCCTCGTGTGTGTGTGTGTGTGTGTGTGTGTGTGTGTGTGTGTGTGTGTGTGTGTGTGTGTTTGTGTGTGTGTTTGTGTGCGTCAACTACTTTGTTGCTAGATGATTGCTTAATTTCACTGTTTCCTACAGTTTTTGATGGCTGATTGGACGAGCGTTGAATTGCGATCAGGAATCAAATCAAATCCCTTCTCTCTATATCTCACCCAGCAGATCGCCCTCCAGAGCTGTCCATCAAACTGAGACATGCGAGAGTTGTGGGGGAAGGGGGGGGGGGGGGCATCATTTATACAAACACCCTTGGAGGAAATCCCAAGAGTGAATCCGAAAGAGTGAATGTCCTCCACATCATGTCACCTTCGCCAAGGCACTGGTCCCCTGTGCGTGACCCGGCCGCGAGACACGGACCAGAATGCAACACTGCGACATGGCGACAGCCAAGTCCCTCACCCTGTCAAACACCCTGGCTGCGTACATCTCACGGCAGGATCCACAACCGCTGTTTGTTTTTTTTCTGAGCAATGTTTTTGACACGATGAGCATATCCAAAAGGAAATGCAGACTTCAGATAACCTTGCCGAGCGACGACTGAGGAATGGGTCGCTGTGATATTTTGTTCAGTAGCTGTTGCGGCTGCACTGTAGTCCCCTTGTACCTTGAGTTGGATTCAAGCGGCAGAACACAAATGAGGAAATAAATCCAGATTCCTGGTGGTTTTTTGGTGACAGAGAGACGATGGCCTGCAGCTGTTCCGCTGCGCTTTGGACAAGCCGAGCGCGGTCGAGTCGACACGGTCACCTTCGTGTCAAGAACAATGTCATTCACTACAGGCTCACACCTGGTCACTGGCCTGGGTGTATGTGTGTGTGTGCGCTTGTGTGTGTGTGTGTGTGTGTGTGTGTGTGTGTGTGTGTGTGTGTGTGTGTGTGTGTGTGTGTGTGTGTGTGTGTGTGTGTGTGTGTGTGTGTGTGTGTGTGTGTGTGTGTGTGCGCAATGAAAGGGGGGCTCAAACCTGGAGGCATCTTGAAAACCCATCCCTCCTCCTCTTCAGTATAACTTACTCTCTCTCTCTCTCTATGTCTCCCTCTCACTCTCTCTTTCTCTGTTCCTCTCGCTCTCTCTATGTCTGCCTCTCACTCTCTCTCTTCCTTCCATGGCTGTCTTTATTACTAGTGGCAGCTAGAGGCAGTGGACCGCAAAATTCTTCCCCAGAAACAAACCTGCATCTGCATATTACAGCCCTGTTCCACGTCTGCCACGAGAGAATAAATTAATACATGAATAGCAATGAAAATCACCCATGACTCGCATCACTTGCTTTCTAGTTGTTTTCTGTTTGCGGTGTGCGGTGTGTGTGGGTGTGTGTGTATGTCTTTGTCTGTCTGTAAGTTTGTGTGTGTGTGTGTGTGTGTGTGTGTGTGTGTGTGTGTGTGTGTGTGTGTGTGTGTGTGTGTGTGTGTGTGTGTGTGTGTGTGTGCGTGCGTGTGTGTGTGTGTGTGTGTGTGTGTGTGTGTGTGTGTGTGTGTGAGTGTGTTTGTAGGTGTGTGTGATTGCTTGTGTGTGTCTGCATGTTTGAATGAATGTGTGTGTCATTGTGTGTATGTGCATACGCCTGTGTTTGTGTGTGTGTGTGTGTGTGTGTGTGTGTGTGTGTGTGTGTGTGTGTGTGTATGTGCACTGAGCATTTAGCTACAACGCCCACACTGTCCTCGAACACCCGTTACTCATTCCTGTGAAACTTTGATACTCAATTGCACTGTATCTTCCAGATATCTCTTTTTATATCTGCCCCATTAAAGTTCAATTCCATGAGGAGATAATGTAGTGCTCGTGTTTGGAGTACATTAATACCAATAAACCTGGTTTGTAGTGTTACAAAGCAGGTTTATTGTTATTAATGTACTTTGCGCGCTGTACGTTGTCATTTAGCAGCCCCCACTTGAACAAAGATTTGTTAATGACATTAGAGATAATTGTCATTAAAGATCAGATAGGGATTAAAACTGTTTGCTGAAGGATGCAGGCATTGGGGCTCGCCACTCGACGTCCAGTGGAACAAACACACACAGCTCAGGCAGCCTCGGGGGTCTTGCAGTAGCTACCAGGATAGATTAACACAGACAGTACAGTCAGATACGCTATAAACATGAGCCCATACATCACGTCAAACTGTTTAAATTAATTGTATAGAAGAAATATGTCCGACACAAAGTCATTATACTTTCTTTCTTACGCTTGTGATATAATTTACTGCCGGTTCCCATACTCTCAACGACAGTTGTGTGTGTGTGTGTGTGTGTGTGTGTGTGTATGTGTTTGTGTATGTGTTTGTTTGTATGCGTGTGTGAATGTGTGTGTGCATGTGTATGCATGTGTGTGTGCGTGTGTGGTTGCCTTTGTGCGTATGTGTGTGCTCACGTGTGTGTGTGTGTGTGTATGTGTGTGTGTGTGTGTGTGTGTGTGTGTGTGTGTGTGTGTGTGTGCGTGTGTGTGTGTGTGTGTGTTTGTGCACGGATTCATGTGTGCATGTGAATTTGTGTGTGAATGTGCCGACCATGCCCTTTTGCCCCTCCCACCTACTCATTCCATTCCTACATACTTTACATATGTTTACCAAAGCCTGTCTGCTTAAATCACAGCTAGCAGGCAGTCAGTGTCCCTGGGGTCCGGCCCAGCGAGGATGTGGGTGTGTGGGGTGTGTATGGACGAGGGGGGAGGGGGGGAGGGGTTCTTGACACTGTCAGACCTTATTACCTGCACCTGACTGGGCCCTGTGGACATCATATAAGTGGCCTTATGACAGAACATCACAGACCCCACTACCTCTCACATCCCCACAACATCAACAACCACCTCTGATATAGGGTTCAGGGGGGGGTGTACCGGCGGTATCCCATCATGCAATGTGCTTCCCTTGCACAGCGTCTCGAGAAGTGCTGGTAAACTCTGCAGGCAGAGTAAACTTTCAATGTCCATCTATCATCCGTCCATTAGTTGGCAGGCCTGTCTCTCTTGGTAAATGGCTGTGTTTATCTACATCTGCCTCGCTCACTCCTCCTCTCTCTCCCTCTGCCCCAACCTGCTCATTCGGAGTCCCCCTCAGCCTGCATTCTCCCTCTCCCTATTGCCTCAAATCTGTAATCAGGACCGTCATCATCTTCCTCCCTATCCTTATTTTCTTTCATCACTTTATCTCCCTTGTTTCTCTATCAGTTTTTCGTGCTCTTTTTATATGCCAACGAGTCTACAACAGTAACCCCCCCCCTCTCTCTCTCTCTCTCTCTCTCTCTCTCTCTCTCTCTCTCTCTCTGTCTCTCTCTCTCTCTCTCTCTCTCTCTCTCTCTCTCTCTCTCTCTCTCTCTCTCTCTCTCTCTCTCTCTCTCTCTCTCTCTCTCTCTCCCTCTCTCTCTCTCTCTCTCTCTCTCTCTCTCTCTCTCCCTCTCTCTCTCTCTCTCTCTCTCTCTCTCTCTCTCTCTCTCTCTCTCTCTCTCTCTCTCTCTCTCTCTCTCTCTCTCTCTCTCTCTCTCCCTCCCTCCCTCCCTCCCATTCTTTCTCTCTTGCTTCCCCCTTCTCTCCCCCCCCCTCTCTCTCTATCATCAGCACCCCTCTCTCTTCACTACCCTCCATCCGTCTCTCTGCTGGTCTCCGCCCTGTCCTCTCCCTGGTGCCCCCTGATAGATCAGTCACTCCAGTGGAACACGGGCCGGATAAAGGGCCTGTGATGACGGGCCACAGACCTTGGTAAAGGCTCTGGGTGATTGTGGTGGCTGGGTGTGAGTGGATGGAGGGATTGAGCGCTGGATGGATGTATGGATGAGTATAGAGGGGTCGTACGGGTCACTCTGGAGAGGTGGGATTGGAAGTGTGCATAAGGTAGAACATGACGGA
>NC_044049.1:10463602-10466102 GCF_902167405.1 Gadus morhua | reverse complement strand
GGCTGTGTGATTGTGACTGCATGTCAGAGGGAATCTGACCCAGAAACATTCACACACACAAACACACACACAAACAAAAACACGCACAAACACACACCCAAGCATCATACACACACACAAACACACACCCAAGCATCATGCACACAAAAACACACACCAAAGCATGATACACCCACACACACACACACACACACACAAGCATTATACACACACACACACACACACACGCAGGCACGCAGGCACGCACACACACACACACACACACACACACACACACACACACACACACACACACACACACACACACACACAAACACACAACCACACCCAAGCATGATGCACACACACACACACACAAACACACACACAAACCCTCCCTCACCCTAGCCCTGCTGCATCCATGTCTCCCGCTGCACAATGAGACCAACAGAACAACAGAGCCTAGCGTGGAGACAATGCGCATGCTGCTCAGCCGTCAGCCCTGCCGGGATTCCTACATCAACCCATTCATGTTCTCTTTCAGCGTCAAACTCTACCAGGCTTGTTCATCATATGCTCCACTGTCCACGGCAGTTTCAGAGCATGTAAACAGAGCCGCTCTGCCACCTCTCCTTCTGTGGTGCACACACCTACACACACACACACACACACACACACACACACACACACACACACACACACACACACACACACACACACACACACACACACACACACACACACACACACACACACACACACACACACAAGGGTAAACCCGAGTAAATGGCCATGCATGGATGCACATTGAAACAGTGGTTCCTAGCCTTTTTGGAATTCCTACAAACATTTCAGAAAATCCTTTGAACAACAAGTGCAATTTGATTCCCCCACACGTGGTTTTACCCCAATCTACATCTGCCCGTAATATCAATGTTCCACTGAATGGGTGCACATCGTGGCACACTAATAAGCTGGCATAATTTTGCTCCTTGCTATGGATCATTAGATAGTCGTAAATATAAGGCCTTCACGAGACCATCAAAGGTCTCCATTTATCTACTTCAGATACATCTCAAAAGATTATAAGTCAGAAAACTCCCGGACCCCATCTGCATATCAGGAAACAACGGGTTTGGCATTCAGGTGACATCATGAGAACCAGATGATGTGAAGGGCTGTAATATTGATCTTTTTTCATGACAATGCTTCCTGCTGAGTAACCATGTTCCTCATCTCGTTGCGCAGCATGGCCAAACAAAGACGATTGATTGGATCCTTGTCGTCAATAAGCTCACGTCCTCAGGCCAGTCACCAGTAGTGGCTTCCTTCTGTTCTTCTCCTTCTGCACCAAATCAAGGAAATTGTTTTTAGATTGTGAAGAAATCGTCGGGACCATGACGGCTGATAGTTGGATTCTACGAAATCGATTATCCACCCCATTATCTGGAAATGTTGATTATATTATTTAATGGGGCAAGCGATATTTTACACATTGTGCCTATAGTGTTATCAAACCATTTTTTGTCCAAAAGAGTAGGAAAGTATTCCCAAGGGTTTAACAACTCAAGTCAAAAGTATCATGGATTTCTTCACCAGCACAGTGTGTGACCCAAACAGAACCATTTTCTCCTGGAAAATTGAGTTTAGGGTTTACTAACCCTTTCAGTTTCATGCACCCCAAATCATGAACAAAATTCCTGAATAAGTCTTGCCTGCCTCAACAATATCATTTCATCAGGGCTCAAAAAACGCATGTTTTTCGCATTTTAATAAAACGTGCATATCAATGTCTCATATTTTAAAGCTGAGTACTTTTCAAACGTTAACAAATTATATTGCTTTTGAATTACATTTCTCCTATTCTTCTATTTTCTATCTTAATGATTATCCTTTTCATATTTTCGACATGTTATTTTTCACTTTGGAAAGCACCACGAAAGGCCTATCCCTTGCGTCAGAACCTTGCTGCATAAATAAACTTGCCGTGCCTTGCCTTCAAGGAAACCTTGGCGAGACATGGTTCTCACTTTTTTATGCCTATTGAACTGATATTTACCAAATATTTCAAAATTCCTCAAATAGACCATACTTATGGTCATTAGCACTCAAAATGCACACTGAACACAGAAAAGCAACCAAACGGTGCTACGGCAACTCTTTCCTGACATTACATTTAGATTGTGTGATTGGCCAAATCGTTTTTTCGCCTCTTGCCGGGGCCCCTGCTGTGCTGAAGAGAAGCTTTCATCAACCTCAACAAAAGAACACTGATAAAAATAATAAATAGTCACCAGCCTGGATGCAGAACCTCTGTAAACCAACATCCACTCCACAATTAGGCCTATGCAAATGTTGGCGCTGCCACGGCCGATTCCAAGGAGTGCAACCTGTTGCCATGTAATTAAGCGCCACTTATACCACTCTGGGCACCTGAATACTGGCCACGCCTCTTTGCCAAAAAGACGGAAAGGGCAGACGGGGAGAGAGAGGGAGGAGAGTCACACCAAGCGAGGAAATG
>NC_044049.1:10453602-10456102 GCF_902167405.1 Gadus morhua | reverse complement strand
CTCTCTCTGCAAGTACCCTTGGGACAATTACAAGGTATGATTCAATATATAAAAAATGTAATACAGGGGATAATAAGACATTTTCCGTCTGCATGTAGTGATGCAGTCTGAATGTGTCCCCACTTCAAAAGCAAGGCCTCATTACCTTGTTCTTTATCACAACAAGGGGATTGAAGACAACACCTTTTGTTTTGGAAATGTCTCAGTTCAAGCCTATTTACAGTTTAGAGTTAGAACAATGCCACCAGAAACATGTATTTCCTGGCTAGTACTGAATTCGTGATTCTGATAGGCCAGTCTGATCACATGATACTTCAAAATGGAGCGCTGTCAACCTAATTGAGTGGTTCCCCAGCCGCCCGCTCATTAAATGCACACTTCAAAGCCCAATTCAACTATGGCATTCCATCTCAATCTAAATAATAACTATCATGGAACTAAAATAAGAACTAGATGTGGAATTAGGATTCGACTTACCCATAAAGAACGGGAGTACATAAGAGTAGAAATGTTTAAAAACATGCATGTAATGTTTTGTGGTCTTGTGGATTTTCTAGTAAAAAAAAACAGAACTTAAAAATACCCCATGGAACGCATTTCTATGTGACACTCTCTTTCTCTCTCTCCCCCTCTGTCTCCCATCCTCCCCCTCAGTCTGCCTTCCTCCCCTTCCCTCTCCAGACACTTCATCCCTCATCCTGTCTAAAACGTTAGTTTTACCTTCGCGCGAACGGCTGCAAAGGGATCATTAATAATAATTCCAACTCATCAGCACCACGCCTGCTGATGTCTATACATTGATGGAGAGTCTCTGCTTCATTACAGAGGCAAAGCGTGGTACAGTTCAGTGTGGTTTTCTATTTTGGTTCTCCACACATTTCTTTGGTAGTTTTACAGTCTGCAAAGAGTGGGGGTCAGAAACCAAGATACCAATGAACTCAAGGTTGATTAGAAATGGATTGTACAGTGGGAAGAATGTGTTTGTGTGTGTGTGTGTGTGTGTGTGTGTGTGTGTGTGTGTGTGTGTGTGTGTGTGTGTGTGTGTGTGTGTGTGTGTGTGTGTGTGTGTGTGTGTGTGTGTGTGTGAGTGTGTGAATTTTAGGAGGCAGAAATCAATTATTTGATTTGCAGCGAGATAAAGGGCTCTTACTCCTACGCATTTCAATGAGTTCAATAATAATTTCATGCACTGAAAGAACTTCAGGTCTCCTCTGCAAACATCAATCTGGCTGTCAATGCATGAGCTCACACTGTCTAAGGCTAGGAGAGAATATCACAATCGAACAATCCACAGTTATTAGTGCTATCCTCTCTTAGTGCTGGAAGCCATATGTCTCAGTTAGCTAGTGCTATTCTCTCTTAGTGTTGAATGTTAACTGTCTCGTCTCGTTAGCTTATGCTATCCTCTCTTAGTGTTGAAAGCTTACTGTCTCTGTTAGCTTGTGCCAGTGTCGGAAGCCAACTATCTTTTTAGCTTATGCTAACCTCTCTCAGGGCCCTATTTTAACGGTCTGAAACGCAAGTAAGAAGCGCCAAGCGCAAGTAGCTTTGTGGGCGGTTTTTTGGCGATGTCGCTACTTTACCAGCTCAAAGATAACTCTTGCGCCCGGCGCAAATCTAAAAAGGGTTGGTCTGAAGTAGCCTAATTACCCGTAGGTGTGGTTTGGACGTAACGTGAAATAAACCAATGAGAGTGCCAGCTCCCATCCCCTTTAAGAGCCATGAGAGCATTTGAATCTGACGAGTTTTCTTCCACAACTTCAGAAATACTGAGTCCTCAAATAAATTTCGGCAAAAAAAACGTAAGACACATATGATATGCGGTAACTGTGGTTCTATTTAATAAGATCATTCCCTAATTTACCGACACGTGGCGCAGGAGGGAAAAGAACGCTCTGTATGGCGTCACATTAGTGCCATAATTCACTAATGTGATAAAAGATGCATTCGGGCGTATTACATTATTCCACACGCGTAGATATTAACTGCGAGCGCGCAAATGATCTCTGCGCGCGCAAAACAGCCTCTCGCGCGCGCAAATTACCTCAGCGCGCGCAAAACAGCCTCTCGCGCGCGCAAATTACCTCAGCGCGCGCAAAACCTCTCGCGAAAGATGTTTTTACGCTCTCGCTGGAATTTAATTTTGGCACTATGGGGGAGGGAACCAAGGCAGGGCGGGCTTTCCTATGATTGGCTGTTTCTGAAGCGCGATATTTGATTGACAGCCCTCCTCAGCTCTCCTCTCATTCAATTCTGAATTGTACAGTAAATGGCTGAACGTATTGTAACTCCAGATTCTATGAGTATAGGCGCAGCCTTTGAAGTGTCGGCCTCATTGTCCTTTAAATAGCTGAAGAAAAGCTGTTTATTGGGAGCAGAACGTCCGCCGGCGCCCGACTATATCTGCGAAATGCGGACGTTGTTGAGGCACGCCGCACACGGACGTTATTGAGGCCCACGCTGTTGGTGGTCGGGGATTACAAATTTTCAGTGCTACGGC
>NC_044049.1:10406102-10441102 GCF_902167405.1 Gadus morhua | reverse complement strand
TAGATTTTAGATTTAATTATATAGAAAAGAAGGACACATCTGTTTTTTTAAAATCACTTCCGCCAATGTAGAATTATTGAACGAGAGCATAAATTTCATATTATGCCTGTTTATTGATATTTTCCCACAAGCACAGCCAAATATACAAACGGCAGCTAAACAAAGCTTACATTCATATACATATATTCACCTCATAACACTGAGTGACTTTTGCCTCTCACAGAGTGCTCTCTGTTTAGCTTAAGGAAAGTGAATTATCTGGAACAGAAAATGCAGGGCTTGAACATGCATACAAATAAACAGAGCAGCATAGGTGCTTGGAATATGATGACATACAAAAGAAAATAAACATGATTGATGGTAGCTGAATATAGCTTAAAACTAGAATCTGTCTATTGGAAAAAATATATTTGTTAAACATGAATAACCAAATAGCAACGGTAAACAGAGAGCACACAACTGTTTCTTTTTTGAATAAGAAACAGACATTGCAGACGGTTAAAAAAATATTATCTAGAAACACATTGCTGTATTTCTTTCATGCATTAGCAGAACCACCTCGTCATCTGAGCCACCTACAAAAACCTGAGTCTCCGAGACCTTCAAAGAGCCAGGTGGGCTAAATCTTTCTTGTATGGATTATTTTGGAAATAACACAAAAGCAACCCAGAAATCGGTTCTGAAGGCCGAAGGCGGCATCGGTGTGCACCTCATCCATCATCCTCCTCCTTCGCCTGCCACCCCACCCTAACCCCCACCCCACCACCACCTGGCCAGAAACACTGCAGACCAGCCTGTGTGTGTGTAGGACGTGGCCTGGGCAGCTACAGAGTATGACAAAACGCCACCACCTCTCACCCCACCCCGACTACCCACCCCCGCTCCATCTCCAATGTATGTGAGGCCTCTGGGGTGACCCTCACACCACCCCAGGCTGCTGCCAGGTGGCGTAGAAGAGACCTATTTCTTGTGTTTTCTTTTGTTTTGTTTTCTTCCCCTCCCACGCAAAACCTCTCCAGGTGAAGAGCCGCGCTCCTACTCCGATTAGCGAGCTCCTCTTCAGCGGCTCCTGAGCCTCCCACGCTGTGAAGCCCCAGAATGTATCTCCTCCATCTACAGGGAGTGTACTGATGTGAGAGGGAGGATGTATAGCAGCCATACATACCGCCGCTACTTGTTCAAGTGTTAAGTCGATGGAGGGAATACAGGTGGATCTTTTGGAGGAGGGCTTAAATATGAACTGTAATGACTTTACAGTTCTTTGCATCTGTACACGAGTTAGGAATACGAGTACATTTGAGTGTTTTGGCTTCCAACAGCAATGTTGTTTGAATATGTGAAACTTTTAGTGTAAGTGTTTTGGGCTGAGAACTCTGGAAGGGAGGGGGTCTGTGTTATACTTTATGACCAACTGCAAATTGTGGTGCTACATTTCTTTTAGCTAGTACCTTCGGTGTGTATGAGTGTTATAATGAGACAAGTTGTATAGGAAATGAGCCACTCACAGTTGTGTTATGCTGTGAGCGTTGAGAAGCTTAACACTTTGAACAGCCATCAACATTAACCACTCCCCAGACAGAGCCCCACACATCGACACACATTTATGCTATTCTAACACCGGGGAGTTAGAATACCCTGTCGCTGTTGGTGTCCCTTCGTCGTGCCGGTAAAGTGCCACCAGAAAGCCACACAACGTCATGTACAGAAACAAACGTTTCTGGGAGCAGAGCAGAAAAGTGGTGGGAGCAGAGCAGAACGTTCACAAACTGGTTTGCAGAGACCGGCAAAGAACTATGTTTCTGCATTACACTGTATTTTTGTAACAGTTACAAAATGGCAAGGATTATTATGTTTAAAACGTTAAAGACATTTTAACTGGTTTGGAACAGACGAAAAGACAATTTTGGGTTAATCGGCACTATTAAATGGCAAAAATATTATACGACAACCCAGCCTCACGCATGTGCACACGAAAACCCTTGCGCACACACACACACACACACACACACACACACACAAACACACACACACACACACACACACACACACACACACACACACACACACACACACACACACACACACACACACACACCCACACACACATAGACACACACAGGGAAAAACAAGGATCAAGCGCCTTAGCAGTGAATACTCAGAGTGAAGAAGTCAGGGTTGACCTCTAACCCTCATCTACCCTTGATTTGACTGAGAAGAGCTTCCAGACACTATAAATGTCCAACATTTAAGTGGACAATCAGACAATTACAATTATGTTTTACTGCTTTCCTTTCCTATAAAGCTAACCAGGATCACATTTTGGAGTCCAGAATTAACACTCGTACATACATCCACTTTGAAGACTGTAAAACAGGGATTAGGATGAACAAAGACACAAATATAAATATGAAAACGGAGAGTCGGGATCCTAGACATTCAAAAATAAGTCAACGTTTAGTAGGACTTGAATCCAATCAAGCAAAGCAAACAGCATTTCTATGAAAGACGACAGGCTTTTGAAATGGCATCTGGAGTCAACCTCATTATTTTTAGTTAAGTGTGGCGTAAAAAAAACCACTTCACACATTTGCACTCTCTCTTTCTATCTCATCTATCATTTACACATATACAGTTTTCCGCAAAAACATGTTATTTTTTGTAAGATCACACACAATTTAACACTCCCCGAAGCTTCTGGGTTTGATTCCCACATGCCCTTAATGACCTGCATCTAAAAAGTCACAGTAAGTCACTTTGGATAAGAAGCATATTTAGCTTAATGTCTAAATACAATGAAGATCACAATAAAGCTGCTACATACACTGATACAATGATCAAAACAACGTGCTTTGTGTTCAGACCACACCACCACTTTGAGTACAACCCAGCAACCCTAACCGGGGACTTTATCATCAACACAAAACACTCTGATGATGTGCTTGGCTCGTGAGTCAGTTTGTTGGCTGGAGGTGGGGTGGAGGGTTTGATGCTGGCTGGCTCTCTGTTATTCATGGAAGAAGCCATGCGTTCAATGCCAGTCTGTTGCAATTTAAAGGGCCGTTCCTTTGCGTCTGGATCCCTCTAATAAGAGCTGTGCTTTGGCCCACACTGTGTGTCTCTGTGACTGAAACAATACCAGCAGCATGTTACACGTTCTGATGAATTGCACTTCTGATGACAAATGAGAAACACTGTCATGACGTGGACACTGTGACCTTGCTATTCTTAATGAGAAAAGCGGGGAAACAAGGAGTTTGAAAATGACATTAAAAGGGTTTTTGTCACGACTTTGTTGCATATTTTTGATGGGGGGATGGATCAGACACACACACGCATGCACACACGCACACATGCGAACACACACTATAAGAGTAGCTCTTCTGTTCAGAGGCTCAATTATCTATTTTTCCAGTGTCCAAAAGTGCACTAACTGAACAAAGGATATGCACGCCGCCTACTCACTCCAACTTGCTAATTGGTCCCCATGTTCACTCGTGGCATTTATTGAGCTTCCTATATCCAACACCTAGAGTCCGACTCAGACACGCACACACGCACAGGCACATACACAGGATAAGTAGACCACACTACAGATTAACGGCCAAAGGTGAACAAGTGAAAGGTCAGACTGAACAGTTCTACAGTTTTTTTTTTTAATCAAGGTAGGCGAGAATAATCCAAAATCAGTGATTGTGAAATCCCTTTCCTAGCATTAGGGTAATCCTTGATGGGTTATCCTCAGTCTATCTTTCTCTTTCATCTCACAACAATGTGTCTGTCTCAGGGGAAAATTGTTCCTTCAAGCCCATACACCATAACCTATATGAGCTGAAGATGATCCCCTGAACTATTCAGATAATATGTTGATATTGTTGTGAAGTTGTTTAGCATGACAAATCGTAGACCTTCCCTGCAGCAGCACACATTCTCTCTCTCTCTCTCTCTCTCTCTCTCTCTCTCTCTCTCTCTCTCTCTCTCTCTCTCTCTCTCTCTCTCTCTCTCTCTCTCTCTCTCTTCTCTCTCTCTCTCTCTCTCTCTCTCTCTCTCTCTCTCTCTCTCTCTCTCTCTCCGTTATCCACCGTTACCCAAATCAGCCATATCCCCAAAGATCAAAACAGTACTGTACAGAACTCAACAACTCTCATCATTTTACCTATAGTCATCATCACTCTACACTCATGCCAAACCTTTAGCAACTTTTTTTTCCTCTCTTCTTCTGCGGCACCGACTGCACTTTACTAGGAGGAGATGTAACAGAAAACTTTATCTCACTTCTGTTGCTGTTTGCCTCTCATGCTGGAACAGAGAGAAAGAGAAAAAACATATGATCCTTCGCTGAACTGCTGAACCAGCACCAATGGGTAGAGTGATGGCGAAGGCACAACTGTAAAGAGAGGACCAAGAGAAAGAAGAGGCACGTAGTGCGGAGGGCTCGGTGCTTTATGATCCCGTGCTTTAATCAGAGAAAGGCGTTTTGCGAAAGGCGCCAGGTAATAGACATTTCCTTTACGGTGGAATAGAAAATCTTATTTCAAATCTTTAAAGATACAATCTACTCCATAAATCACCCCATAACACACACACACACACATACACACACACACTCACACAACATGTTAAAGTCTCTCTCTCTGGCCCGACCCTGTGCGTGTGATTGGCTGACGAGTCAGAAGGAGCAGTGGAGAGGAGGCAGGAGAGTGCAGCAGTAGCACATGCCTCATTTCCTCTGCTAATGCAGACGCGGCACCCAATGAGGCAAAGATTCACCATGTTGTGACAGAAGGGAGACACAGAGAGCAAGGGAGAGAGAGGGGCCCACAAACACACACACACACACACACACATAGGATGAGGGAGCGAGAGTGAGATGTTAGGAATACAGACAGACACTGAATAAAGTGCATTAGAGTCGCCTGGTGGGCGAGGGAGAATACATTAGCACTGAAATAGCTAACAACGGGCTATGCAAATGATGTGGATTTATGGTGATGCAATGCGAGGTTACAGGGTGATTCATAGTTTGCTTTCCGCATGTTTGGGGGTGGAAGGTGGGGGGGGGAGGGGGTCTAAGTGCAATCTCCTGTACTTTGACTTATTGGGGCTGTGCTGGGCTCTCTCTGATTCATCCAGATATCAGAGGAAAAACACCCCCATGCTCCCCACACACACTTGTGCGTCGGGTGGGGATCTAGCGAGTACGGTAGCAGCGGTTGCCATCACTATGACAACGCTGCCACTGCTCTCCATTGTGTTTGGGAAACATCTACCTAGCTGCATCGTTAGGCAGGCATCCATCTATCTCTCTACCATCAAATACAGTGCGTAACAATGAGACACAGTCACTCAGTGACTCATACACCACACACAGGAGTAGAAAGACAGAGAGAGAGAGATCAGGCATAGATCTATCCACAAGTATGGAAATAGTTTAACCGAGGCCCATTAAAACACCACAGGACAGGGAGTTAAGGGCATCAGAATGGGCGATAGAAGGGACATAGTGGCACCAACGCAGGAGCCAACCCTGGTCTAGATTTGTCCCCATAATCGGCCAGCTGCAAGAGGTGAATTAGACCTGGAGGCCTCCCTGTTGGCCCTCCATCTGGTACCAGGGGGCTGGGACCCGATCCAAAGGCTGTTTGTGTTTGTGTGGCTCTCTGTGTATGTGCTTGTGTGTGGACGTGTTTGTGTGGAGGTATATGTGTGTGCGTTTGTGTTTGTGTGTGTGTGAGAGTGCATGTGTTTGTGTGTGTGTGTACACAGGTATATGCATGCAAGTGTGCATGTGTGCAGGAGTGTGTTTGTGTGTGTGTGTGTGTGTGTGTGTGTGTGTGTGTGTGTGTGTGTGTGTGTGTGTGTGTGTGTGTGTGTGTGTGTGTGTGTGTGTGTGTGTGTGTGTGTGTGTGTGTGTGTGTGTGTGTGTGTGGACCTGTACTTGAGAGGACATGTGTTTAGTGGGGCATTTGCCTGCAGCAGCAGATGAGGTAGGAATGCCAGGGCCCCGGGCTGGTCCAACTCAGCGCTAATGCTAGCAGGAACCTAGGCCAGGGAAAAATGGGCTCTGTGTCCCAGCACAGCTGACCAGGCCAGTGGCTCAGGGAGAGAGCGAGGGAGGATGAAACAGAATGTATGATAATGAGAGTTATTAGAGAGAGAGCGAGAGAAAGAGACTGAGCGAGAGCGAGAGAGAATAATATGCACAGGGGGCATCGCTGCCAGCCAACATGAGAAGCATAAAACATGCTGTAGTTCACACTAGGGCGAGGGAGTGAGGAAGGAAGGGAGGCTCTAGCTGGGGCACAAACATCCTTGATTGGACTTCAAAAAGCTCCCCATACAAACCGCCAGACCCCAGCGCGGACATATGAAGCCTTGATTAGGCATATGGACTCGGAAATGGACACAGGCGTTATTTTGATTGAATGGGGGACATTGTATTATGCATCACACAGCCACGCTGTCCTTCGATGCGTCCTCAGGATTCATCATATCCAGCGTTTCCGCCAGGAACTCTGGCCGCCACAACAAAATAAGTGCTGGCAATTTAAGAAGCCCTCGAACGCACCCTTAAAAATGTTAAAAATAATGGCTGTGGTCTCGGAACGCTGCTCATTCGCAGCATTCACAGCTGCCTTGTCGCTTCTTTAATTGCGTCTGACATTTCAATTAAGTAGCTAATGTGTGTCAAGGACATGGCTTTCCAATGTTAACAATTAAAAAAATACATAAAAGAAGGTTGCTTAATGGGGCATGCTAGAACTATTTTGAGTGCATGTTGTAGAAAAAAAGAAGAAAAGAAAACGGGACAAAAAACCAGACACATACTCTATTAGTCACAGCCCAAATTGTATCTTTCAAGTAGGCCAAGGTCGCCACCCCTCCGGTGTATCTGGGCTACGTGCTCATCATTCGGTGCACTTCAAACCCCCTCAGAATGTGGCAATTTACATAAGGGGGAGAAGCCTGTTAGCTGATAGAGGGGCCAGGGCAGGGTAGGCTGTGGCTTACGTAACAACCCGCAGGTGTAGCACAGGGGAGAGCGTAGAGAGGCTGGCTCACAGTAGAGCCTGAGGTGAGCCCCCGAGTCCATGGACTCATCTCAAGGAAAGCGATAGAGAGGGAGAGATTTTCATGGTCTCTCTGTAGCTCTCCATGTCTCTCTCTCTCTCCGGGTAGCATGGCTATGCCGTCAGGAGCAGTTGGGGGTTGGGTGGAGGGCGGGTCTACAGAACCAAACCTTGGATCCACATTGGGGTGAGCCCTATAGGTTAACCAAACAGCTTGAAGCTGTGGTAGGTAGCGGTAGATCCTTAGATCCAGAGGAGACGCCAAAACCTCCATTCAGAGTAGAGGGAAGATGGATCAGAGGGCCTTGTGATGTGTGTGTACCCAAAGAAGATGTGTAGATGGGGAGGATTTGACTTCATCTGCATATGTGTGTGTTTGTGTGTGTGTGTGCGCTTGCACTAGTGTGCGTGTATTTAGTGTATGCTTCAGGATGCGGGGGGAGATGGAGGGCTAATGGAAGAATGCTGGCCCAGAAGAGGAAGCTCAACACAAGAGCTTCTATGTAAGGACGTCAACCTTCTCCTCCTCCTCCTCCTCCTCTTCCTCCTCCACCTCCAACCCGCCCATCTACCTTGAAGGTCCCTTGAAAAGAGTCCACTGTGTCTACTCCGTCTTGATTGAGGTGGAGGTGGCGGCGGAGGGGGAGGAAACAGGGGTGCCCTCTGTCAAGCTTGTGCCTCTGGTGTGTGGGGGGACGTGGGTATGGGAGGGGGGGAGAGCTGGGGGAGAGATGGGGGTCTGGCCATGTGTACTGGTGCCATGATGCGGGTACCGCCATGCTGTGAAGTGGTTGGGCAACAGGGAGCCATCAGCATCAATGACTGCACGCCCTGTTAATAAACGCCAACAGCTCCCCTGAACCTTAGCCTTCCAGCGGGGCTGCCAGACATTATGTGTGTGTGTGTGTGTGTGTGTGTGTGTGTGTGTGTGTGTGTGTGTGTGTGTGTGTGTGTGTGTGTGTGTGTGTGTGTGTGTGTGTGTGTGTGTGTGTGTGTGATTTATCAATGTGTGGGTGTGTGTGTCTGTGGAAGTCTCTGTGTGTCCGCATGTATGAGATTAATGAAAGTTTGTGTGTGTTTGTGTTTGTGCGTATAATGCAAGTGCGTTAAACGTGTGTGATGCAAGTGTGTGTTTGTTTCTGTACCTGTGTGTCTGTCTGTGTATGTGTGTTTGTGTGCGTGTGTGTGTTTGCTCGCATGCCTGTGGGTCAGCAGGTCTGTGTGTGGGCGAATGACATGGGTGATTTTTTATTTTTTTTTGTCCCCCTTTGATCTGACGCATCCTAGTTTTTCTCTGCAGCTCGGAGATCTGAAAACATTCATGCAGCCCTGAGCCCTTTAGTTCCTCCTCTAACTCTAGCTAGCCACATTGTGATTCAACCTGACTCTGAAAGCGTGGAGCTGTTGATGGTGGCTGTGGCTGTTCCTATGTGTGCCTCTTTTAACAAAGGGGTAAAGAAGGGTTAACACATTGCACAAAGGGGGAAAACAGGGGGAAAGAAGGTTTAATACATTGCACGTATTCATAACGTATTCTGCCACAACTACCTCTTTCGCTTGGTCCGTTGCCTTTGAAACAACATAAGCCAAATGTGGCAATGGCACTATGAAAAATAACACACGCACACTCAGGTTAAAACAACCTAACTTCCAACATTTCCTGTAACTCTAAAAGAAAACTAGAAAGGTTTTTCCGACACGGCCTTCCTGTTAGGTTAAAAGCATACCTATTTCAAGGCACCAAATCCCGTCCATAATGGTAAATGTACATCAGCCTAAAAGTGGTTTCGTTAAGCTTTTAAAGTGCAGCGGAAGGTCGACCATTCAAGCTTTAATCATTGTAAGGCACAAGCTGGCTAGTGCTAAGTTCAAAGGAATAAATATATTTGAAATAGTTTGAACCACCTTTCAAACATATAGTTACTTGTTCTTTCCCCATCCTGTGACGCGGGTTAGTGACAAGCGTACCGTGGGCTGGGCGGGGCCATCTTGTTTTAAGACCGAACGTATGTATGTATGTTTATCTGCTATATTTATGTACTTAATGCCTATGTTTCCTCGATGTGCACGGTCTTTGGACATGATAATTGCTCTTGGCAGCCTCAAATCCCTGCAGCCCACGCTGGGTCGGCCATATATAAGGCCTGTGGTGCAGAAGAATGTGCCTCATGTTGCCTTTCCTGTACAGAAAACAATATTCAGAAGGAATATCCTATGGATGGTTTAAGCATAGTCAGCTCAGTATGGGTGCGTGATGTTCCTTGAATGAAGTGGGAGATGAAACCGTCAATAAATGCAAGACCTTTAAACTCGCCAGCATACATAATAATAATAATAATAATAAATGTAATTTATAGTGCCCTTTTCATCCGAAGATCTCAAAGGGCTACAGGTTAAAAGCAAAAAAAAAAAAAAAAAAAAAGGGGGTTTAAAAACATCTAAGAGTGGGAGCCAAAGGTTTTTTTAAAAATAAATGTTTTAAGACCTTTTTTAAAGCAATCAGTGGATTGTGGTGCCCTCAAGGTTGCGAGGCGTGGGGCGGCAGCACTGAAGGCCCTATCTCCCATGGTCCTAAGTTTGTTTCTGGGTATGTGGAGGAGGTTAGAGTGAGTGGAGCGGAGGGAGCGTGTTGTGCTATGTAGGTTGAGAAGTTCTTTGAGGTATGGGGGGGCATGTCCATGGATACATTGGTGAGTGAGGAGGGAAACCTTGTACTCAATCCGGGTGGAAACCGGAAGCCAGTGGAGTGAGTGGAGGATGGGGGTAATGTGCTCATGCTTGCGCACTCTCATCAGGATCCGAGCTGCAGAGTTTTGTATGTATTGAAGCCTCTGCAGGCTCTTGCTAGGGATCCCGATGAGTAGGGCGTTACAGTAGTCCAGTCTGGAGGAGATAAAGGCATGAACTAGTTTTTCGGAGTCTGAGAGGGAGAGAATGGGGCGGACGTATGTCAAATGTCATGGTTTATGAATCCAATTGACTGAATACCGGACTATATGTTGGAAAAATTATGTACCCCCGCTTTTTCCAAAGGATTATAGGAGTGGAAGATGTTCATTTCAACATGACACGACACGTTTATATCACCATCAAATCAAATCTTTGCCTGCAAATCCAATAAAGCTAGCAAACTCGGAGGCACCTAACTGGTTAATCGTCGGTTGCTGTCTTATCTAGCGTAAAGATATTTGCTTTAATAAAACCTCATGGAATGAGGAGGAGAAGTCATGAGAGAGAATGGCCCAGCACGACTTGCTCAGAGCTGTGACTCACCGTTATAAAAGAACCTTACAGTTCAGAACGCCAGGAGCTTACCTACGCTGCCCACTTCACCGTTCCACTCAGCAGACTCAGATCATTAGCATAGCACACAGGTGCACAGCTACCGAGACCCTAACTGACCTTAAAAAAGAACGGATCAGGGCAGTTACCTCGAAATAAAAACCGGCCAAGGCAGTGAAATCAACCAGAGTCAACCAGTGAGTCAAAGTTGGTGCGTCAGTACGGGTGGGGGGGTGGTGGGGGGAAGGGTGGGCAGCTGGTAAAGAGGAGGGGGACCCTGAAGGCTGACGCTAGGAGGGGGGAGGGGGCCGGTAAAGAGGAGAGGGAACCTGAAGGCTGACGCTAGCAGGGTCTCCTCACGTCAGGGTCATCGGAGAGCACCGGGCTCTCTCGCTATAGCCTTGCGCATCGCCCCCCCGGGCCCACCGTCTCATGTCAGTCGTCTGCGATTTAAAGCGCCCGTGAGCAGATTCCAGACGCGCACACCGCCCACAAACTGTGGTGAAGGGGAAAAAAAAAACGGAATAAACACAAAGCGCATCAAGAACAACGACAGAACAGCCGAGGTCAAGCAAACAAAGTCAACACATCGAGAGAGAGCTGGGCCGAAAAACAAGCATATGGACACAACCGGACGAGAACCCATCGCATGCTCTTTGACTTACCTACGCACATACCACGCAGACCGATGTGAAAAAATGTCACACCTGACACCAGCAGCAACGTCACACACACACACACACACACACACACACACACACACACACACACACACACACACACACACACACACACACACACACACACACACGTGCGCACGCGCGTGTGCACAATAACTCGGTGGATTAGGCTGCCATCCACACCGCGCCACCAGGCTAACAATCTGATATTTAATCACAGAGCCAGACATCCATGGGTCGATTGTGTTCCAAAAGCTCCACTCCAATCAGAGGGGAGACATGGCAGCTCTGGTGGCAGTGGTGGTTGTGGGGGCGGTGGAGGAGGGTGGGGGCGAGGGGTGAGGGAGGTGGAAACGAAGGAGCTTCATCTGGACAATGTGAACTAATCCGGAGGTGCCTGAGTCAGCCGCTACGTCAATACCCAAAAGGACATCACAGCTCCGGGCCTCGGTAGCATCACTTCCTGCTGCCAGGTGAGGCTAAGCTTCCATCAGACCGCAGCACCACCACCACCACCACCACCACCAGCAGCATCTGAACACGGCTCGATACACTTTGAGGAGGAGGAGGAGGAAGAGGACGAGGAGGAGGGTGGGTAGAGTGGATGTAGCTGGGATCAAAATGGATTAGATGTCCTCCTTACTGGATCAATGGGAGGATGTGGAAGTGCTGTGTGTGTGTGTGTGTGTGTGTGTGTGTGTGTGTGTGTGTGTGTGTGTGTGTGTGTGTGTGTGTGTGTGTGTGTGTGTGCGTGTGTGTGTGTGTGTGTGTGTGTGTGTGTGTGTGTGTGTGTGTGTGTGTGTGTGTGTGTGTGTGTGTGCGTGTGTGTGGGTGTGTTTGTGTGAGAGAGAAGCTCAGCTACACATCTACAGTGAGCTAGTACACTTGTCTGATAGGTGAAGAACACAGCCATTAGGGATGATACTCGTCTACTCAAAACAATACAACCCACACGCCACAAGACCCTCACACTAACACAAACACACACACACGCAAACATGTGATCCCAACAACACTTTAGAGAGGAATTATCGGGGAGGCACACACACACAGACACACACACACATACACACCTGCATACACACACAGACACACCTTCACACACGCATGCACGCGCACACACACACACACACACACACACACACACACACACACACACACACACATACACACACACACACACACACACACACACAGACAAACGCACACAGCAGTCTTCCTGAAAGTTCCATGATAATACACCAAACAAAACCACACACTTCATTCTAACAAATTGTCTTGAATTTCATTGTGCTAAGTTGCAGTTGTACTGCTGGAGTTTTCAACAAACAACACTTGTAAATAATTCCCCAAAATTATCTTTGTCCTTCCACGGTTAAAAAAAGTTATTTGGAGAGATGGATTTCGCTTTTCAATACTCTTGTACGGGCAGGGTAATTTTCTCTGCACAATCTTTATTCGTTTAATTTGTAAAGAAAAAATTGACATTTTACACTAATCCAACATTTTGGACCGAGCAATAAATCCTTTGTGTAAGATGGATGTTCACCAAAATCAAGAGAGAAAGTCTCCTCCAGTTCATTGTATTTTGATAAGCCAAATGTCGACCCGTCGAAATGTTGCCCTCTCAAAACAACTTTAACACCTCTATAAACCGCACAGAGGGCTTAGAAATAGAAAATACAAAAATGTTAAAAGAGAAAACTTTTTTGATTCGATTTTGTTCGATAAGCGTGGATTTGTGCATGTTTTCCCACCCCTCGATACTGGCTGACGCTTGTTTAGCAAAACAACAGTTAAAAAGACCGCCATTCACCATTAGCGGATGTTTTAACTGCTGGAGAGCCCTGCGACACCGAAGGCTGTTGAGAAAGAGCACACTTGGATAAAAAAACCTAATTAAATCTACTTTTTGTTCAAGGCCAATGACTCAGATGTAAATTCAATCTGTGCCACTCATTATCGGGTAATTGTGGAAATGCGTACAGAACCCACACACAAACGTGCACATGCACACGGACACACACACGACCTGCATATCCATGAAAGCGATCTGTTCTCCGAGCTTCTGCTTGAACCCCCTTGGCCGTACCCTTCCTGTTGAGGGTTGAGTTGGGGCTAAACAAGTGGTCCCTTTTACGTTAGTGGTTGGTTCCTGCACAGAGGGGGGGGTAAGTCTCTCTCTCTCTCTCTCTCTCTCTCTCTCTCTCTCTCTCTCTCTCTCTCTCTCTCTCTCTCTCTCTCTCTCTCTCTCACTCTCTCTCCCTCTCCCTCTCTCTCCTCCCCCACGAGCTTAGGATCATAGACGTAACACTGAGTGTGTGTGTATGTGTGTGAGTGTAAGGTAAGTAAACATGCAAGGTAACACTGTCACCTCTGTGAATTTGACTGCATGAGTATTACCACATGTGTGAATGTGTGTGTGTGTGTGTGTGTGTGTGTGTGTGTGTGTGTGTGTGTGTGTGTGTGTGTGTGTGTGTGTGTGTGTGTGTGTGTGTGTGTGTGTGTATTTGTGTGTGCGTGTTTCACAGCAGTGAAGTAGCAGGCCTGTGTGTGTGCACAGCAGTGAAGTAGCGCGTGTGTGTGAGCTTTCGTTTGATGCAGTTCTGATCCCGGTGATGCGTTTTTGATTCCCCGTTCAGGGACTCATTATCCTAATGAAGTAAGAGCGACATTAACTGCTACATGCTGCTGTGATCCACACACACGTCTCTGAAAATGTGTGGGGACGGAGCGAGGGGGAGGGGAGGTACTCCCCGACAGGGCTGCTCTCTTTCACCTCCGGGGCCCCTTATCTCTGCTCTCAGATCACCTCCGGCCCCCCTCTGTCAGGAGGGAGGGACCCCCAAAAAAACATTAAAGGCATGATGTGGTACGACGACGAGGTGAGGGTTAGGAAGTCGAGGGAGAGAGGGAGAGAGAGAATGGGAGAGAGAGAGAGAGAGAGAGAGAGAGAGAGAGAGAGAGAGAGAGAGAGAGAGAGAGAGAGAGAGAGAGAGAGAGAGAGAGAGAGAGAATGGGAGAGAAAGAGAGAGAGAGAGAGAGAGAGAGAGACAGAGAGAGAGAGAGAGAGAGAGAGAGAGAGAGAGAGAGAGAGAGAGAGAGAGAGAGAGAGAGAGAAGGAGAGGGGAGCCTGACAAGCATTGTCCCCTACCTCAGGGTCAAACGTGCCAGAGCTCCAGCACCCCCACCGAGACCCAGGCAGAACGCTGAAGAGCGTGGCCCAGATACTGGGCACCTCCAGCCGGCACGCCACGCAGCAGGCTCGGCTCTCCACTGGAAAAGGGCAGCCTGCATGCCCAGAGGCAGGCTTCACACAGCTGTCAACAAAAATGTAAAAAAAAAAAACACCTCCCTCCCTGCCTCCCTCCCTCCCTCCCTCCCTGCCTCCCTCCCTCCCTCCCTCCCTCCCTCCCTCCCTCCCTCCCTGCCTCCCTCCCTCCCTCCCTGCCTCCCTCCCTCCCTCCCTCCCTCCCTCCCTGCCTCCCTCCCTCCCTGCCTACCTCCCTTCCTCCCCCTCCCTCCTTGCCTGGCTGTCTCCCTACTTCTCTCTCTCCCCCAAACCCGCAACCTTCACTTCCACGTCTAGCACTGCTGCCCCTCTGCCCTCTGGGTCTGACGGGGGTCGGGGTGGGGCACAGTCCAGGGGCATGAGGGCAAAAGAGTGGAGGGAGGGACGGATAGGTGCTTGACCTTTTCAATGTGTTTCTCTCACACACAGCGCTGCGCAGCTTGTTACGTGTAACGCCTGTCACTACCTCACCCATGACCCATGTCTTATGAGGGGCCTTTGTATTCTTTTGCTGTAAGCCAATGAAACAGTGCAAACTTATTACTCCCCTTAACCTGTTTTGCGAATGAGGCATCAGAAGATATGCTGGCCTGACCTGGCCTGAAAGGTGCCTGTAGGTACTTTAAGGTCCTATGACATGCCACCAGGTGTGAGTGTGATTAGCCGTTACAAGCCGTTTCTTTTAAATCTGCCCCTTCTGACATCATATGTGGGCGTGTCCACCTAGATGTACCCTGGATAGAACAGTCTACCAGCCTACCCAGTGGACTTTAGCAAACGTTGCACATCTATCCGTCACACATCTAGGTGGACAAGCCCACTTATGATGTCATAAGGGCTTGTAACGGCTAATCACACTCACTCCTTGTGGCATGTCAAAAAAAAAGATGTCCCCGAAAGCATAGAGTAGCCAAGGGTCAAGTGATGAGGATCCTTCACAGGTTTCTAAATTGTGTTCAGTTATTTTGTCTATAAAACTACCGGTCATAGCTTACAAGTAAGATAGCGTTGATAGCAGTAGGAAAAATTAAAATTTGGTCCTCTCTAGATTCGTTTTTCCATTCTGGGCTACTGTAGAAACATGGCGGTACATGCGCTCCATTTAGATATAAAAGGCTTGTTATTCAATAGCGAAAACAGAACAATTCTCATTTCATCGATTTATACATTAATTAAAACATACTTCTGATTATCATACTTCTGCCAAGTCTGTGCAGCTAGATCCCACAAAATGTTACACACTGCACCTTTAAAGACCTTTAAATACTTTTAAATGCTTGAAATACCTGAAATGCACCGAGTTCAGATCTTAATCATTCTCAAACCATGATTATTTTGGGCTTTGTTAGGTCATCTTGCTGTCCAGCTGGCCAGTGAAATGAGCACCAGAGCTTCTTGACTAATTGGGATTAAACAGATTGTTTGTGCTGGCAGGAGAAGAAACATCAGCCACACGCACAGGAGGCTCAGAACAAAAACTTTTCAGAGGAACCCAAGGTCACCGTTCTGCTCCGTTTGTTGATTTAAGCAACTTAGGCAGACATCAAGGACGAGAGAGAGAGAGAGAGAGAGGGAGCGAGAGAGATATGGAGAAGAGTGAGAGTGGGAGAGATAATGCTCCATAAATTCATACTGAGTCTTTGAGCTCTGCAGCAGTAGCGTCTGTGTGTGTGTGTGTGTGTGTGTGTGTGTGTGTGTGTGTGTGTGTGTGTGTGTGTGTGTGTGTGTGTGTGTGTGTGTGTGTGTGTGTGTGTGTGTGTGTGTGTGTGTGTGTGTGTGTGCGGTCACCTTGGCCTGGCAGGTGATGATGACGGCACTAAACAGGAGGCTCAGTAGAAGGTCACACTCAACACAGGGGGAGGCCACTTAGACAGCAAGCCATAAGAAACTACGAAAAGAGGCAAAAGAATTTGGTGGACTTGAGTGCGTGGACTGACGCATTTTCAAGCATCCCGGAGAAAGTCGTGAAAAACTTCTTCCCTGCCCGAGAACAGGAATGAAATGATGAATCATGATAATTTACACTTGCATATTTGTGATAAAAATGCAACAAATGTACAGTAAAAAAAAAAAAAAGTGCTGGGACACTTTTTCTCTACGCTATCACACAAGGATCCAATTAGAGTGTGTGCTTGTGTGTGTGTGCTTGTGCGTGTGCATGTGCGCGTGTGTGTGTGTGTGTGTGTGTGTGTGTGTGTGTGTGTGTGTGTGTGTGTGTGTGTGTGTGTGTGTGTGTGTGTGTGTGTGTGTGTGTGTGTGTGTGTGTGTGTGTGTGTGTGCGCGTTGGGATTGCATGGGGAGAAAACAGGCGGCCACACTGTCACAAAGGAGCCCAGGGAAAACGGATTGATTGATACGAGTCGATCCAATCTTTAACTGCTACTGTCCTGTCACACTCCCCCCCCCCCCCCCCCCCCCCCATCATGATACTGAGCTGAACTGACCCCTCTCCCCCTTTTTACAGTGGGCCTTAAATACGGAAGGACTTGACTCAGCCTATTGCCATTATGTGTCTGGGACGGGGTGCTCTGCTGTTTCTACTTGAGAGAAGCCTGGAAATGCCTTGTAGCGGAACAAGAAAGCTCCAGGCAAAACAAGATCACACACAGTATGAACTCTCTCTCACACACACACACACACACACATACACATACACAAGAAAACCTCTATACAAAACAGAATCAAACACACACACACACACACACATGAAAACAAGATAACACTGCTTGACACATGGCTGGCTGCATCCTCCACGCCTACAACACGTTTAGACACACATGTGTGCATGAATGGTAAAACATTCTCTCTCTCTCTCTCTCTCTCTCTCTCTCTCTCTCTCTCTCTCTCTCTCTCTCTCTCTCTCTCTCTCTCTCTCTCTCTCTCTCTCCCTCTCTCTCTCTCTCCCTCTCCTTGTTGGATTAAACACTGTGCTGTCCCCCTGGGACCTGAAGTGTCAAATGCTGAGTTATCTTTGGTTGAAAAGGAAGAAGAGGTTATTTTGTTGAAACAGAAACCAATCCTAGAGTGTAAACAACTTGGTGCATAGCTAACAGCAGGAAGCATCGCTATATTATTCTTCTGGGATTGGATAGAAGACACTGGCTCTGCATGGGATTATTATAAACAAACGCTGCACGAAAGGTGGACCATTTCACCCTATTCAATCAGTCCACTTGAATTTGTCGTTTTCTACTAATAGCTCGTAGTAACACGTAACTGTAGGTAGGCTTATGCCTGCTGTGAAATTGTGTCAAGTAGCTCTGCATCACTAAAATTAATCAGGTTCCTTATAGAGCCTCACAGAGTGTGAAAGAAACATTTTAGTTGCTTTAGAAAGCCATCAACCTTTACACAATAATAAAAGTTAGTTGTCGTACAATAGAGATGTCTTAATGCACTTTATACAGAAACAAATTTGGTCTATAACACTTGTATTGTTTTGCCACTGCATTTACTTTAACATTACTTTTTCGTTAATTACCTGCAAGCCTACATTTGTCAGTGCGAGCGACTACTTGCCATACTAAAATATATGGTCAATGTTAAAAAGATTAGATATACATTGTGGATTGTGTGGCACGGAAAATCGGGCATCTAGGGCAGAGTCTGACAGACTGAAATGGAAATGGACAGAAAGATGCAAATGAAATGCAAATATAGAGACGTAGCTGTCACATGCACCGTGAAACAAGGTATCTTGCGTGTTGTAATTCCATAAATGAACATTGACATCAAACGAAGCGTACAGTATAACATCATACATAGATGTTCAACATATCCTCTTTCAGAAGTAAAGACTCACGTTATTCCAAAGGCGATGAGTAATAGACTCACCTTACAAGTATGTACTGTATAAAATATGCGAATACACAGCGAGGACCACGGAAACCTTGACACAATTAACACGAAATGTCTCATTGTCCCCTGTCCTCAATTAGCAACTATGGTACTAACACATGCGGTGTGGTGAACTTTATTTTGAAAATCCGACAAAGTTTTCGCAACCAACACAGTGTAAACACAATAGAAATTCCCTTACTTTACATGTCCCGCGGGTTACTTTCGTGATGGTTTTTCGGATGTTCAACATCAGTCGAGAGGTATTTGAATGGACTCTCTGCCGAGACCTGACGGAAGCTTACACTACTGGAGTCTCCGTCTCCTAGCGCCGTCACAGACCGAGTGAGAACACACAACACGTCCCATCCACTTGCTCCTGACGTTGGCTCAGATAAGCTTCGTTCTCAACGGAAAGTCTTCATAAAGATGTTATGCAAATTAGATTGAAAATACAATATCTATAGGCCTATCCGTCTATATATATATGTATCTATGTATCTTTCTATCTATATATCTATCTGTCTATGTATCTATCTATCGGACTAGTTTACTCTTTTTATTTTCATTCTTCTCTCTCTCTCTCTCTCTCTCTCTCTCTCTCTCTCTCTCTCTCTCTCTCTCTCTCTCTCTCTCTCTCTCTCTCTCTCTCTCTCTCTCTCTCTCTCTCTCTCTCTCTCTCTCTCTCTCTCTCTCTCTCTCTCTCTCTCTCTCTCTCTCTCTCTCTCTCTCTCTCTCTCTCTCTCTCTCTCTCTCTCTCTCTCTCTCTCTCTCTCTCTTTCTCTCTCTCTCTCTAATGTCGCTATGTCTCTCTGTCTTTGCTCTCAGTCTCTCATCCCGCCTCCCTCCCCCCACCCTTTCGCTTTCGCCTGCTTTCGCCCCCACACCGTTATGACTCGCGTTTTATGACAGAACAAAATTGCATCACAGGCAGCACTGTCTGCCCCTAAATACAAGCATTAAATAATGTAAGACAATTGAATTATGTGTGTCATTAATATAATTAACTATGAAAGAACAAATAATGTCACTCGCTAACATGATGAACAAACTAATTAGTATTATGAATAAACTTTGATTTATAATAACTCTTCAATTAAACTTGTAAGATAGCCTTTGTTGATCTCATACACATTTGCTACAGCCAGCCATTGCAGTTATTATTGAATGGGTTGAATTTCCAAAACATAGCCTACTGTTTTGATGGGCCCAAAAACTGAATAATTTGTTGTTGTTGAAGGAGGGGACATACCAATTTTATCAACAATCAATCATTAACTCAAATTAATCAAATCCTTCCAACTCACTTCATCTCACATTGGCACTACTCAGAGCCTAACAGTTTCCACGGCAACAAGAGTTCACCTTGAGACGGTCAATGATAGTTCTAATGGGATCGCCACGTTGAGAAAACGGAATACAAAAGAAGATGGGCTCACGTCAGTCGGGTCCTTGCGAACCGACACTCTAACGGGTAGAAAAGAAGAAGTTGGTTAGGCTATACAACAAGAGGATACTTCAAAAGAGCTTAGAAGTCAAGGCAATCACAGCAACATCATTTTTTATTCCTCTTTCCGTTTTTATTCTTTCATTCAGTCTTTCTCTCTCAACCTTAACATAAGAGGCTGATATGCATGCCACTAGTAGAAGGACACTAGCAGCCACATGCCCTCGGGTCAGGTTTAATTTAGAAGAGTCCACTGGGTTTGCCTGGGAGCTAATTACACCAGCTGCCCATTAAACCACTAATGGCAAAACAATTAAAATCATTTCTAAGGCGAAGACACCAGACAAGGTAGGGGGGAAGAGGCAAGGACGTGCAGTATAGCAGCATTCTGTTTTCTGTTCAGAACGATAAAAGATCCTCCTTCGCCCTTCACTAATGCGAGCCGGGACCTCTCCCCTGTATGTCTGTTCCCCCAGATAGTGTCCCTCCCGACACCGTTGCATTTATTTTTCCTGTCACAACTGGCACATCATATAGCAGCCGGAACCACATGTGACTGACAGCCAGCGAATGAGAAATCGTTATTTTCTCATGGAGGGGTGACTCCATGGCGGGTGATGGATATGTTACGGGAAGAGGGCAGTGGATTATAAGATGGCTTTGGCCTACATATCCACTGATGACCGTGAGGGCAATGGCCCAATCATGGTTAAAGGGGCAGGGTGTAGGATTAAGTGGCAACTAGAGGGGAGGTTGTAGATTGCAACTGACTGAATACCCCCCCCCCCCCCCCCCCCCCCCCCCCCCCCCCCCCCCTCACCCTTCCCTTTCCAAAAATGTGGGAGAAGCTATGGTGGCCTGTACTGATCTTACGGTGGCAGAAGTTTCAACCACCATGATGTATCAATTGTGCAAGTGATGAGGTTTCTTGATAGATTCATAAATAGTATACAGTGGCGAAGTCACGTCCCTTCCGGAAGAGCCCATGGGACCTATGAGATCGAAAAATATGCAGGTTTCAATGCATATTTGCAAATTATTTTCTGGTCCCAGTCTATATATGCCCCGCATTACGCATATGCCAAGATGCCAAGAGTTTGACTGTTTATTGTGCAATTGTTCAGTAAAAGGCTGTAGAGAAAACACAATGAGAAAGAATGTCTCGTGTGTGCCGTCACGCTCCCTGCGACTGGCGTGGACAAGACCGACAATCTCCCCATCGGCATAGCTGAAACTCTCAACATGCCCCGATTTATAATGGTTTTCAGCTCTTTTGATGCTTTTATCCTCCCCTTGGAAAAAACCTAACACTATCAAACTTCTTCACGAAATGTTTAGTTTTCTTTGCATGAAAAACGATCATTTAAATCCACAAACAACATCCGGAGCATATAAAGACTGGGACCAGAAAATAATTACTTTCTCTCCATTGAAACCCATTCATATTTTTCGATCTCATAGGTCCCATGGGCTCTACCGGAAGGGACGTGGCTTCGCCCCTCCATTAAGTTATTAAGTCTGTAATACTTTAGGATTGGTCGTAGCTTACAAGTCAGACAGTGGTTATGACAAATAAATAAATAATGGCGTCCTCTCCAGAGAAGTTTTTTACGGTCTGGGTAACTTTAGAGACATGGTGGTGCAGCTCAGCAGGCTCAGCGGAAGAGGACCCACTCCATCGATTCAAAAGGCCACTTCTAAGGTAACAAAATCTCATAGATTCTTATTTAAATGGGATTTTACACTAATTTAAACATTCTTGTGAATATTATGTTGAATTTCTGACAAGTCCGTTCCGCTATAGACGCAGATCAACTCTACACACTGCAACTTTAATGAAAGATATCTTTGCAGTTTCAGTAACGGGCTTGTGTTCAGCTCGCGGCTAAACAGCCCAAGGTTACAGACTGAAGGCTTTCATTTGAAATTTGAACCACTATCTTTGGTTATGTGATGTCTGGTTAATTAAAAGCAAAAAAGTGCAGGTGTGTGGTATTTTGTTAAGTCTGTATAGGTGAAATTCTACTGTAATTAACTATTGTGTTGCTGATGCATGTTGTTACTGTATGTACAACTTGCAAAACATCATAATCATATCAGCCCTTATTCCATTGTCACGTTTCAATTGAATGGGAAATATCCCAGAATTTGAGCAGCTTGAGCTTTGAGCCTCTGAATACTTTTTTATTCTACTCTATTATTCTATCTTGAGCAACACCCTTCTGACAAACAAACTCGCAAATAGAAAGTACAGAACCTGAAACATTGAATATGCTTTTGCAATAAGCTTCATAGATAAGGCCATGCATGCATTTACATCCATCCCCTGCTGCCCCTTCTTGTCTAATTGTAGAAACTTGATTTAAAAATAATACATTTTGGATCAAATGTAGTTTCAAAGTCAAGTCAAAGTAAAAGCTCATCATCTGCACAGTATAAACCAAAGGTCATCAAGATGAGATCATGTGAAATGCAGCAACAAATTGGTAGAAGGAAATATCAAACAAATAAGGTCAAAATTATACATCATAGATATTCAATACCAGCGGAATTATATAGAATTTAGAAAATGGGGGGAATATTCTGTATATTATGGTGGTTATAGACCAAGGGAGATTTTGAATGGGAAATAAAGAATATCAACATTAAAGGGGTACGCTGAGATACCTTTAAATTGGCACATCACTGGTAGCCTTACATTCCCAGCACCGAAAATAGTGTCAAATCACCTTTGTGTTTACAGCTAAATTGAATTATTGTTGTGTTACTGACCTTCGTTTAAATAAGTGGCAATTTGGAACGTATTGGAAATCGTTGGAAAGTAATTAAAAGTGTATTCCCCTGACATTAACAGGCGCTAGGCTACTGTAACTCTGCATGCAAGTCAATTGAAGCGGCTAACAGAAAGCAAATGCTAACCCAGCGATCCACAGTGGGGAATTTGGAATATAATAACTTTTCTGAATCTGGATAAGACAAACAGTACAATTTTATTTTCTGATATCTTGGAAAATCCCATTAAATATAATAAATACAAAAATGTTCATCGAATTTACAAATGACCAGAACATATGTAGCAGTGTCCGTATGATCAATATGATCAAGGAAAAAGCTGTTTTGGAGGCTGGAAGTCCATGCTGGAATGCTCCAGGAAGAGAGTCTGTGTATGTATGAAATAAAGTCTGTGTCTGTAAGATGCCAGTGATCCATACCTTCTTTGCCCTTTGCTCTTCATGGTTTTCTGTGCTATGGAGAAGGAAATAGGGTAGGGCACTAGGGAGTGGTATGTTCAAATATGTCCTTCTCCTTTTTTTTGACATTGAGCCAAACATCAAGGTCTTGGGTACTGATTTTGGTGCAGGTTTTTTTTTTATCAACAACAACGCTTGCTCCAACTATTAACAGCTATTACTACTACAATGGTACGACTACTACAACTACCACTGGCCTACCAATACTAAGCATAATAAACATTTCCATTATGGCTCATAACCATTATATGGTGCTGTTGGATGGTTTTCTACAGAATAATCACAATTTTTGTCTCTAAAATGTGTTTATCATTAGAGCGAAGTGATAAGGTTTGCGAGGTGCAGGAGAAAGGTTCCTCTGTAAAGCAGACATTAGTGTGAAATGAGGCTGAGCAAAATCTGAAATCATCAGCCCTCACTTGATTCCAGGACGATAACGTCCTGCCTACGCAGCAGCCACGTCAAAATTGTTCTTCTTTTTTACCCCAAGGAAGAAAAAGAAGATAAAAAAAAAGATTAGGTGTCTAGGGAATATTTGACGAATAGATTTTGGTGTCGGATAAAATGGAACTCTTCGCCGCACACGTGAGGGGAAGGGCACGTACAAGTGATTGACGAATGTGATTGGATTCTGGATAATTGTGCAATCACGCACGACTCAGACGGAAACGAAGACAGGCAAATTCTTCATTATTTTGTCGACTTTATTAAGGGCAAATGTGTTGCACTGTGCGGAGACGAGCTGCTGTGCGTGTGACAGAGCTGTTATCGTTGGGTCTAGCACCGTTTCTCTGTCCCGTTGAGTCACTGTGTGGTTTCAAGGTTGGACAACTGATACCGATTCATAATAGGTTTTAGGAAATTCAACGAAATTCAATGTCTGAGCACGCCTCAACGTTATTCTATTGTACCCTCGCAGATAAGCTGTGATGTAGATTATGTTCTTCCTTTGGACCTCCTTTCTCAGTCTCGATTTCCTAGTTCATTTGTGTGTTTTTTTTTTTTTTTTTTAAGCTGTCACTCACCTTTGTGTTTGGCATTCTCCTCTATCACTCGTCTAAAACCCCTTCTCTCCTCCTCCCTCCTACTCACTGTCTCACCCCTTCTCTCTCTTCCTCCCTCCCTGTCACCGCCTCACCCTTTCTCTCTCCTCCTCCCTCGCTCTGCCTCCCCCCTTGGCTCTCTTCCTTCCTCCTTCTCACTGCCTCACCCCTTCGCTCTCTTTCTTCCTCTCCGCCACTGCCTCACCCCTTCTCCCATCCTTCCTCCCTCTCACTTCCTCACCCCTTCTTCCTTCTTTCCTCCCTCTCACTTCCTCACTCCTTCTCTCTTCCTTTCTTCCTCTGACTGCCTCACCCCTTCTCTCTCTTACTTCCTTCCTCTCCGCCTCACCCTTTGACTCACTTCCTCCTTCTCACTGCCTCCCCCCTTCTCTCTCTTCCTTCTTTCCTCTAACTGCCTCACTCCTCTCTTCCTTCCTCCCTCTCACTTCCTCACCCCTTCTCTCTCTTCCTTCCTCCCTCTCACTTCTTCAAACCCTTCCCTCTCCTCCTTCCTCCTTCTCACAGCCTAACCCCTTCTCTTTCTTCCGTCCTCCTTCTCACAGCCTAACCCCTTCTCTTTCTTCCTTCCTCCTTCTCACAGCCTAACCCCTTCTCTTTCTTCCTTCCTCCTTCTCACAGCCTAACCCCTTCTCTTTCTTTCTCCTTCTCTGCCACTACCTCAGTCCTTCTCCCCATCTCTCTCTCTCCCTCTCCCTCATCCTTCCTCTGCACCTCCTCTTTCTCCAATTTCCAGTTGTTTTCGGCTGAAGGTTACTCTTGCCTGCAGGGCAATGGAAATATCAGAAAGGCCCCACTCTATTTTCAGCTACGCAAATAGCCATTTCCCGCCAGAGCAAACCCACTTTCTCAGGGTTGACCTGGAACCCCCCAAAACTCCACCACCATCCCCCACCTCCACCCGGCTCCGTCTCGGTATGGTACAGCCACCACTTGAACACTTCTGTCCTTTCATTATACCGACCTATACACATAGTGTAGGCAGTTCTCCTCCCCTCCCTTCTTCTCACCTCCTCTCCCTTCATCTTGTCTCCACTCCCACTATTCCCATCTCCGCTTCTGTCTCCGTACCTCATACCTCCTCTCCCCTACTCTTGTCTCCCCTCCCCCTGTCCTATCCTATCCTCTCTACCCCCCTTCTTCTCTCCTCCCCTTGCCTCTCACATCCTTTCTCATCCCCCTCTCCATTCCTCTCCTTCCTCCTCTCCTCTCCCCTCTCCTCTTGTCTCCCCACCTCTCTTCTCCTCTCCCATCTCCTATCCTCGCCCTCTCCTCTCCGCCCCCTCACCTCTCCTCTCCCTTTCCCTGTCTTCCTCTCCTCCCCTCTTCTCTTTGTATTCCCCTCGTAGCTGTCTCTCTTAAAATTGACTGCTATGAAGGTTTTCCTCCCAAAGGAATTCATGTCTGTTCCACGAACATTTCATATATAACCCCCTCTGTCTCTCCACCCAGAGACTGCTGTGAATTAGCTCGCTTGTTGAAGGAAATTCCTTACTAAAGGAAAAATTTGACGTCCCTTGAGGTGGGTAAAACACAACAACATGTGTCCTTGTGTTGATTCGATAGTGTAACAGCCACTTTATATTATATTTTTATGTTTTTTTATGCTTTTATGATAGAGTCAAGAAGGTATGATAGAGGTAAGGACATAAAGCAAAGGACCACGGTCAGGAATCTAACCCGGGTCGCTGCGATTAGGACTGTGCCTTAATGCTACGCACTCTACCCGGGGAGCCAGCGGGGCGCCCAAACAGACACTTTATTAATTGAAATCTTCATTCCAACAGTAATGATAGAATCACAAATGTTTTCACCAGAGAAACGTGCACGGACAGGATATGTGTAGTGCACCCAACCGCACCCGCCAATGGAGCCGAAATGACTTTATTTATAATGAAAAAAAAGAAGAATGATGTGTTATACTTTCCATTCCCCTACCTGAAACAGCCCATTCATATTGTAATTTAGATGTGCCTGCTTAAAAAGAAAGAGGAATACTGTTTAACCACACAAAATGAGAAAGCTTTCAGAATATGGTAGAGAAGAAAAAAAACAGAGCAGTGCTTCCTTCTTGAAATCACGACCGCATTAAATCTGAATCCATTATAGCTCTGTCATGCAGTAGGCCTCTGAGCCGAAAGGTTACAAATGTCCTCTTCCAGGGTTTTGATTGGAAGTGTTAAAACAAGGAGGAAGTGAGGTGTTCAACGGAGGTTATACAGACATAGGCCCGCAACAACAGAAACATACGCGTTTGCACACCTGATGTCATTGTCATCATTGTCATCATCGTCATCATTGTCATCATCGTCATCATCATCATCATCATCATCATCATCATCATCACCATCATCATCATCATTGTGGTTTTACAGATTCACTTAATGAGAAAAAGAAAAAATCCAACCACTTTTTGTGTTTTGCTGAAGACATCATTGTTTCTTTGCTCTCTCACTCGCTCTTTCTCTCTCTCTCCTCTCTGCCGTCACCTCGCCCGGCCCTCGTAAGGTCGGAGCAGCCCACTCGTTTCATATCCGCATAGCGTGAGGTCTCTGACGCTCCCCTGCCTCACTCTCTCTCTCCACTGCCACATCACCGCATCACCCCCTAATCTCTCCTTTCAATTTCCGGCGGCCCTAGCAAGACAATGGCGAGCAACGTCAGAAGACCACGCGAGGAGACTGTGAAACTGAGTGGTGGCCTCAAAAGACACACACACACACACACACACACACACACACACACACACACACACACACACACACACACACACACACACACACACACACACACACACACACACACTCACACACCTTATTCTCCTTCCACACGTTGGGAAGGTTATAGACTCTAAAAGGCATGGTAAGACATGCACATGCAACATTTAAGTATGCACTTACACAAACACACACACAACACACATACATGTGCACATACACACACCAACACACACACATAATTGTCCACATACACACACACAAATAAAACATGTCTAACAATAGATGTTGGACACTCTCATATATTAAAATAAGGGTTTGCGTTATTTCTCTGGGGGACGGCATTAAAACGTGTTAATGCAACTTTATTCAACAACCTGTTACTAAATAATAATATAATGCTTACACAGTTATTCCTGGTTGCTTCAATGTGACGGAAAACAAACAAACACTTTCCTCAAACTTGTGAAAAATGTCTGTAACGCAAATGGGACTGAACAATCCCGATGCAGTTTGGGCAAATGTATCTCGCCATATACTCTGCGTTATTCGTCTTTCTGAACAAAGAATATTACAAGTCCATACACTGTTGCTCTAACAAGCTGCGACTGGGATAATGACAAAAAATGCTTTTGACAGCTTCGTTGAAATAATTGGCAGGCCTGTTTGGCAAATGGGGAAACGATAGACTGCTAGCCATTCAAAGAGACGGAGATTGACAAGTACGCTGTTTTCCCTCCAAAATAATTGAGAGGGAGGACTACAGATACAGACGAAACAGAGTGAAAGGAAAGGAGAAACACACTGACGCATGCACACAAATTCACACACACATACATTCATACAGAGTTCAGTTGGCGACAAAGTGATCCATTTTGTTTGAACAGGGCCTCCTTGCTTTCTCTTGGTGTTTCATAGTCTGATGTTCTGACTGCGTCACGTTCGGGCGTTACACCCCTCTCTCTTCAGACACAATATCTTTAATTCTGGCAATTTATCGGTGAAATAAGACAGAGAAACAGCCAGGTGGAATTCGATTTTGGAAAACCAAATGTAGGTGATGGCGGAGTCTTACACGTATTTCACCTACACGGGGAATTAAACAGTGAGCTTAGTTTGAATAACAAGGAACATAGCTTTCCTGAACGAATCTCAAGGAAAGTCGTATGTTATTTAGTGAAATGTTTCGATATTAAGCCACAGAGTGTTTTCCTCTCTCAATAAACAAGATAAAGACACAGTGTGTATGCTTATATCACACCGTTCTACGCTTATCCATCATTCAAAGGAGTTCACAGAATCATTAAACTACATTTAACTCTTTGCAATTTCCCATTATGAATTATTAATTTAATGATAAAAGCTTTTAAAGGGTGTACAGATATCACAAGCGCATCCCTTGGCTAGAGAATCAAAGCCCTATCCTTTGCAATGTTAATACTATGCTCTCCCAGTTGAACTACATTTACATGCTTTATTAAAATATTTGATCCAAAGCAACTATGAGAGTAAATTCAGTAACATGTCACTAAAGAGCAGGGATAGGGGTACGATAGGGGGACATCTTGCTTAGAATACGTAAAGGTATAGCTATAAGGTATAGCTGCTGACATTGGGAATCAACCCAGTGTTTCTTTGGTGGCTGGGAGTCAGACACCCCATTGGGGTCGCGCAAGGGGTAATGCAAGTCGATCAAGTGTTTCCAGTTGAATTCAACCCTTAAAAACAATAACAGGGCGGCAGAGATGAGATGAGTTCACCAACATCATGTTGGTGATGCAACATAAGGAAAGGAAAGGAAACTTAAGGAAAGGGGGGAGGCGAAGGAGCGAGGAACAGGACAAACCGGAACCCTGAGCTGGGTCTAATTGGTTCTGTCAAAAGTCAGCCCAGCGGTTAATGTAGTGGCACTATTAGGGAGGCCTTACTGCCTGCAGGCCACAATCTCTCCAACTATGACGAATGGTTTCATTTGGTCATTTCATATATATATATATATATATATTAGAGTTGTGTCTCTTTGAGATAACATTAGGTTCTGGGCAGGTTGTCCTCTGTCCCGAGTCAAAAATGATTAATGACCAGTGACCAGAAACGCTATACGCTATAGTCCCTTTGCTGCATTCAGATATATGCTGTTTGTGCCATTTTTTCTCTCTCTCTCTCTCTCTCTCTCTCTCTCTTTCTCCCTCTCCCCTCTCTCACGCGCAAATTCAAACATTTAGTTTGAATTAAAAAAATATATCGTACCAATTCTATTTTTTTTTTTTGAATTTTATTTATTACATTTTCCAACTTGTACAACAACATACATGAAAATACATGTGCTTAGCAACATAGAAGGAAAATACTTTTTGGATAAAAGACATCAACAACAAACAACAACAACAGAAACAAAACAACATTAAAGAAAGAGAAAGAAAGACAAAAAAAAAAAAAAAAAAGAAAAAAAAAAAAAAAAAAAACCTCTTACAATACTGTCAGAAAGTTAAAGTATACAGCCTATACATCTTGTACATCTTGTTGACTTTCCAAGAAGTCTGTAAATAGTTTCCATACTTTGTAGAAAATCTGTAGCTTCCCCCTTTTAGCATAAGTCATTTTTTCCATGGCCAGAGTATTGGACAGGGTCTTGAACCAAAAATTGACAGAAGGTGCCTCCATAGCTTTCCATGAAGTGGCAATACAGTATTTAGCTTGTAGTGAGCACATATATACCATCTTTTTATCTGTAATGGATAACCTTAAGTCTGTTGGGACAAGTCCAAGAATGAACAGTTTAGGACAGACGGGCAATCTGGTGGAGTTTATGTCAGAGATTCGTTCTATTACCTTTTCCCAAAATTCCCTTATTTTAGGGCAGGTCCACAGGCAGTGATAAAGTGTGCCCTCTTCAAGACCACACTTAATGCAGAGGTCAGGGTTATTGTTATTGAAGCGGTGCAAAAGGGAAGGAGTTATATATGTGCGCATAATCCATTTATACTGTATAAGTTTAAACCTGGTGTTTATAGTTTGAGTCTGTGCTGTGTGACACACCTTTTCCCATTCGTCCTCAGAAATTTCTGTATCCATGTCACTGGACCACTTCATTCTCTTGTCATTTGAAGATTCATTGGAGTTTTCCACAATTAAGTTATAAGTCACCGAAACCTGACCACGACTATGCATATGATTTAGTATAACCTCTTCAAGACTGGACAGTGGTGGTTTGTTTATCTGTTGTTTGTATTTTTTCAAAATAAAACTCCTAATTTGCAAATATTTGAAGAAGTGGTTCCTGGGTATATTGTAAGCACCATGTAATTCCTCAAAACTATACAATACCTTATCTGCATTATACATGTCCCTGATTTTACTAATACCTTTCATTGCCCATGATTTGAACCCTGAGTCGTTTCTTCCTGCTGGGAATTGGTGGTTTCCCCATATTGGGGTGAACCCTGATATGTCTGAATCAATACCTAAATGTGATTGCACTTTGTGCCAGACTATGATGGAGTTTTTAACAAAGGGGTTGTGTGTGTTCTTTAACAGGTTCTTTAATGAATCAGAAAATAAATATAATTTTAATGGCAAGGGGGATGTGATGTAATTTTCTATTTCAACCCAGGAATTTTTAGGTTCATTTGAGAACCAGTGCATTATTGCCTTGATCTGGGCTGCCCAGTAATACCATAGAAAGTTTGGCACTTGTAGGCCCCCTCTATCATATGGCAGATAAAGTAAGGATATCCTAAGTCTTGAGCGCCTGTTATTCCAAATGAAATTAGTCATTAATTCCTTCAGTTTAGGAAATAGGGTAGGTGGGGGGCTAAGTGGGATAGATTGAAAAAGATACAAGAATTTTGGTAAGATATTCATTTTAAGTATGTTTATACGACCAATCAGAGATATGGGAAGATCTGACCATCTCTTCAGAGTATTACTGGTAGATGATAGAATTGGGTTATAATTTTCTGAGATTATATCTTGAATTTTGGGGGTGATCTGTATCCCCAAGTACTTAAAGCCCTTGGATGCAATATGAAAATCGTTCCCTACTATTGGATTATCTCTCTCTTTGTCATTTAGGAACATAATATTAGACTTGGTTTTGTTGACTTTGTAGCCAGAGATTTTTCCAAAGGTTGCTATTATGTTAAGAAAGGCAGGAAGGGATTTTGTCAGACTTTTTAAAAAGAGTATGATGTCATCTGCAAATAGGCTTATTCTGTGTTCACAGCTTCCTATTGTTACTCCCCGTATCAGAGGGTGTGATCTAATTGTTAGGGCCAGTGGTTCTATGGACAATACAAACAAAAGGGGCGACAGTGGACATCCTTGGCGTGTTCCTCTGGTAAGTTTGAATGGTTTGGATGTCATGGAGTTTGTCAAGACTGCTGCAGTGGGTCCATTGTATAATAACGAAACCCATTTAATAATATTTTGTCCCAAGCCAAATCTAGGGAGTATATCAAATAGATATGGCCATTCCAACCTGTCAAAGGCCTTCTCACAGTCCAGGGAGAGTAGGGCCACATCGGGGGATCCATCTTCTATATTGATAATATTTAAGACTCTTCTAATATTGTGAAAAGCTTGTCTTCCTATTCCAAATCCATTTTGATCTTCGTGAATCAGACTAGGTAGGACTTTCTCCAATCTCCGTGCAATGACTTTAGCAATTAGTTTCGTGTCTGAGTTTAGTAGGGATATGGGTCGGTAAGATTCACATTTAGTAGGTGGCTTGCCAGGTTTCAATATTGTAGTGATGAGGGCTGTAGAGAAGGAAGGTGGTAAGGAGTCTATTCTGAAGGCTTCTTCAAGCATAGTGAATAATTGGGGTATCAACATATCTTTGAAGGTCTTATATATTTCAATGGGCAGCGAATCTGGGCCAGCAGTTTTTCCACTTTGCATAGACATAAGGGCACAATAAAACTCCTCTAGTTCTAATGGTCTCTCCAGAATTTCCATGTCTTCTTGAGAAAGAGTAGGGAAGTTCAGGGCATCAAGAAAGCCATTTAAAGATGTTTTATCAGCGGAGAATTCAGATTTATAAAGTGTTTCATAGAATTTCTGAAATGTTTCATTTATTTCTTTGGGGTCTGAAGTCATTGTTCCATTAGATTTTTCTATCTCATGTATTGATCTCTCATTTTGTATAGCTTTAATGCGCCAGGCAAGTAATTTGCCTGCCTTTTCCCCCTGATCATAGAATTGCTGTTTTAATTTATTTAGATTGTTTAAGGCCTTATTTACTGACATTTCATTATATTGGGCTCTAAGTGTGTTTAATCTTTGCTCTACAGATGGTGTCTTATTAGTTACAATTAGCTCTTCTAGTGTTTTAATTTCTTTTTCAATTTCTAACAGTTTCTTTTTAAATTCTTTAGATTTAAAACTGGTATAGCTTATTATTTGCCCTCTGATGTAAGCCTTAAAGGCATCCCATCTGATTAGCGATGACGTTTCATTTTTGTTGAGCTTGAAAAACACATCTATGTTTGCATTAAGGAACTGTACAAACTGAGGATCTTGGAGCCATTTGTTATCAAATCTCCATTTAGGAGGACCTTTGTATTCTTTATGAACCTTAAGCTCTAAAGATACTGCAGCATGATCAGATATTATTATGCCATTGTAATAACAACTCTTGATTTTGAATACTGAGGTGTTAGAAATTAGAAAATAATCAAGTCTGGAATAGGTATTGTATGTAGTAGAATGACATGAGAATTCTCTCTTATCTGGGTTATGTTTCCTAAATATATCACACAGCCCCAGCTCTGCCATGAAGTGGTGAATTACCTTTCTTGTATGACAATGAGATGAGTCTTGACCACCCTCACGGTCCATATTTGGTTTCAAAACACAATTGAAATCTCCCCCCATTATAACTTCCCCCCTTAAGGTTGAAATTGTTAGAAAAATATTCTTGTAGAAATCAGGATCATCCTTATTTGGCCCGTAGACATTTACTAAATTAAGGTAATTTCCAAGTAAACTACCGTGTAGAACTATATATCTTCCCCCAGGGTCCATAATAGTAGAGATTATTTGAATTGGAACAGATTTGTGAATTAAGATAGCTACTCCTCTAGCATGAGATGAGAAGTTAGCAGCAAACACTTGCCCCTGCCACCTTCTACGTATTCTGATGACTTCAGTGGGGACTAGGTGCGTTTCCTGTAGAAATATAATTCTAGAGCCCAAGTGTTTTAGTCTAGTCATTACCTGTTTTATTTTCACCAAACTGCCTAAGCCTCTTATGTTCCATGAGGTTAATTTGCATACCTGGTTATCTGCCATTAGGGGATGCTATGGGGAGCCTTAACAAAGAGCATGAGCTGTACTGAAGAGTTGGGTAATATGAGGGGAGACAGAGAAGAGGGAAATACAAAAAAAAAAAGAATAAATAAAACGACAATACACGTGAAATAATGAAAACCTACACAAGAACCACACCAAAAACATTTTGCTAGAACATGCAAAATGTTTAACATATCCACCCACCGACTGCCTACTTTACAGTCTCTAAACTAAGTAAATCCACCTTCCAATAGCTCCTGATTAGGAGCAAAAGTAAGTCAAATAAACTAAATAAACCACCTTTAATCTCTGTGTATTCAAGTAATATAAAATACCACCCCTTTATGGTAGAACAAAATGAACATTTTAGTATAAGCCATAGCCAATAACGTATAATCTTTAAGGTTCTGAAAGCAAATAGGTTACTGAGTGCAAGCATGACTCAAATTATTTAGCGACACCCTTTAAAGTGAGAAATAACAGAATAATATTGGGCCCAATTAAATGAGCCATTTTTCTTTTATTTTCCTTGTTTAACTTGTAAACATCTTTCAAATCAAATCAGCCGTGTGTACTAGAAATAATTTCTATTGCAAGTTTAGCCTACTTTGCATATAAGCAATACATCACCCTGACTCATCAATGCTGTGAAGAAACGTATCCACTTCTCCGGGCGTCTGGAAGACGATGACCTTGCCCTCATATGTCACCCGAAGTTTGGCGGGGTATTGAAGGCCATACTCTATTCCCTTGGAGTATAGAGTCTGTTTCACCGCATAGTAGGCGTTCCGCTGGCGTTGCACGTCGGCTGAAAAGTCTGAGAAAAGTTTGACCTGTCGGTTGTTGTACATAATCGCCTTCTTCTTCCGTGCCGCGTTCATCACCCGCGCTTTATCTTTGAAGTTCAGGAATGTCGCGATCAGTGTCCTGGGACGTTCAGTTGTCGGCTTATGCTTCTGCTTGCCTGAAGTGTTGACCGTTGGAGTAACTGCGATGCGGTGAGCTCGCTCGATCCGCAACGGATGGGGGAAGTTCTCCGGTCCGAGGACTTCGGTGAGCCAATTCTCCAGAAAGGTTTCAGCGTCGGCACCCTCCGCCTTTTCTTCCAGCCCAATGAAGCGTAGATTCGAACGGCGTGAGCGATTCTCAAGGTCGTCATTCTTTTCTGTAAGTTGTTTCACTTTGGCTTCCAACTCAGACACCGTTGCCGTTAGCTGTGTTGTTACATCCTCCGTGTCACCTATGCGTTGTTCAGCCGTGGTCATTCTGCTTTTGATAACATCCAAATCCGATCTAATGTGGGCTATGCCATCAATAACTTCCCTGTGACGCGCCAAACTTTCAGTCTTGAGACAAGCGATGGCCTCTAAAACATCTTGATTCTGGATATCCCGACGACCATTGTTTGTTGCGTCCATCCTCTCGCTATCCTCCACTGAAGAGGCCGCTAGTTCGTGGCTAGCATGCGGTTTGCCACTTGGCGAAGTGTTTGTAGACTTATTAGGTTGATTGTCGGGTTTATTTTTGTTCTTTCTTGTGCCTGACATAGTTAACCTTGCTTTAAAACGTATCCGTGTTCTATTTGAGTTCGTTATATGGCTTTCAAAGGAGTAGAAATTGTAATTAGTACAGAGACTAAAAAGCAGCGTCTGTCTAGCTCGCCGCCATTACCGGAAGTCCTACCAATTCTATTTTATTCAACATTCTACATCTTTCTCCTCTACCACTTCATCACGGCATTCTAGAGTTGATAAAGAAAATTCTTTAATCTGTATAACTGTTACAACCACTGTATCCACAGTAGGACATGCTCGGTAGGATAGCTGTAGTCGTAGTAACCGCTGACACAGCAGCTGTTCAGTGGTGTCCCTAAATTCAACGGCAGCGTTTGTTCCTCTGAATCAACTAGCTACCTTTTAATTCTGTTTTTAAATCTGACCTAGCTTCTTAATTTTTTTATTTTGCAGTTCACACGTTCACTCACACATGCCATCGCATACACCTACATGCACACAAAAAAATACAGGTTCATCTTCTAATGCCCATCCCACTAAATAAACCTATGGCATGAT
>NC_044049.1:10366102-10401102 GCF_902167405.1 Gadus morhua | reverse complement strand
TCCAGGGCAAAGGACTTGATTTTTACATTGGCAAGCAACACTGACTTCTTGTACTTCATCTGATATCCCCATTGCTGCAGAAGCATGCATTCCAAGAAAAAACAAAAAGGGTTTTCGTTTCTGTAATCACTGAGCAGCATTATCAAGTGTAACCTTGCAGAGGAAGAGATTTGAATTCTGAATGCATCTCAATTGTCATTAGTTTGGGAGTAATACTTACATATTGTAATACTCAAGTAATATAACAATATTACTATTGCAAAAATAAAACATACCAGGTTGCACTTTGCGCAATTGATGATACAGCCAGGTTCCCAGTCCTCAAAAGTCTTTGGAAGATGGAATTCCCCACCGGTATTGTAGTAGATCCTTAGAAGGAACCAAAATGGTGGTTACTGATCAATTTGTGATCTTTTCAAATGATTTCTAGACCTAAAACAAGGCTGTACTCACTCGAAATTAGGGTTGACGTTGACGTAGTGGCTATTGTCAAGGAGTTGGATGTCGCTGCCCATGGCCACCGGAGTGAAGCAGTTTCGACAAATTATCTTAATAACGGTGGCGCTGTTAACACTCTTTCTTTCTTGTAGATTTTTTGCAGCACGAATCAAACACATAATTGATACTTTTTGAATCTCAGTGATCTAGATGGGGAGAAAATATAAGGAAAAGGTGACCAGGGCTGACCAAGGAATTCAATGTGATTTGCAAGCCAAAACCCACAAAATGGAATTCATCATAAACTCATGGTCCACCCAGAAGTATGAGGGATAGCCAACCATTTACACTCCCAGTACAATTCACTAGGGGGGCTTTTTTTCTTACCAATATACATATAAATAACATAATTAGAATTATTTATTTAATTTGTTTGTATTTTGATATACCTAGGTATATTACTGATCTTGTACTGTATTGTTTTGACCAGATTGAAATTCAAGCTATTAATCTTGAGTTCCTGTTTTGTTTGCATGCATGAAACTTTAAAAAACAGTATTATCAACTGGGTGGACTGGTAGGTTGATCTATCTGTCATTCATCTGGTTGGACACAACCACGTGTGACATCACTATAGGGTGGATCCTGATATGGCTTGTAATGGGCAGCCCTCAAAATCACACCTGTTGGTAAACTTGGGACCCCTTGGCTCACAAAGAGGACGGTGCGATGGCAATCCTACAATCTTATCCTAAAAGAGTCTGTGTTTACCATATGAAATTTTGCTATACAAATAAACTTGACTTGACTTACTTTCTTGCGGAACTCCATGTGAGTCATCTTTTGGATTTCTGCGATGGCTTCTGTCATCGACTTCACCCTGTTGTCGTTTACGAACTCCCTGACGACCTCTTTGCTCCCCCGCTGGGCGACCACAGCGTACACGCTGTCATTAGCCCGGGCGCGCCCCATAGCCTGCTGCTGGGCAATCTCGTTGGTGAGCAGCCCGTACCGCACCACCAGGTTGCATTCTTGGATGTCGAGTCCTTCTTCCGCCACACTGGTGGAGATCAGGAGGTTGAGGGTACCATTGCGGAAATTTCGGATTGTGTCTTTTTGCTGATTCTAAACCGCACAGACAACACAAGAAAACACAAGCATAGAAACAGTAAATGGTTAGAGGATGATGGCCAACGTTCTTCTGAAAGAACTGTAGTCGATAGGAATCGTTAGGAAATAACAAACAGAACATACCTGGGACATGCTGTTGTTGCCACTGCCTGCGCCGGTCAGAATTGCCGCTTGGATGTTGGCCTTCTGCATGGCTGGGTTATTGGAAACCCAGTCTAGTAGGCAGTTGGTACTGAGCCGGGTCTTGGAGAATATGATGCCCCTGGAACTCGTACTCTCGCCAAACTGATTCAGGAGAGTGGTCTGAAGCTGTGCCATCTTGGGGTTCGCATAGCGAACATCAATTGACAGACTACTCAGCCTCTCTTGGTTTTCTGTTTTAGGCACAGGACCAGAAACATCAATCTTCAATTATAAATAAAACTACAACCCAAGCCTTTTAATATACAGCTGTGAAGAGAGAAATGCATAAAAGATAGGACCCTCTAAAGTGATACTTTCTAAATAAAATGATGATCACAAATATAATAAAAAAAATGTAAATGTATTTAAAACCAGTTCACAAACTAAATGCAAAACGAATCATGTGTTGAACGCAACGGTGGCAGGTCACACTGCTCTCTCACTTCTGAACAGCTCTATGAGGAAGCGGTCGGTCTTGTCGATGGCCGTGTTTGCCTTGGTCGCGTAGAAATCACCCAGCGACTTGTAGGCGTCCTCCATGCGCAGGGTGTCGTTGATGAGCAGGGCGTTGTTGTACTGCCTGAGGTGGAGCGCACATTGTGCCAGCAGTCGTTTTCCTTGTTTCACACCTAGTCAAGAGAAACATACGCGCACACACACATGCCCACACAAACACAAGAATAAAATAATTTATAAAGGACAAAGCCCTGGATGGATTGACTTGTGGATGGGTGCGTTTTATTCTTTATTCGTAATTCTCTTATACTATTTAGCTGAAGTAGGATAGTGAAAAAGTACTGTTTCAAAGTCAAGGCACATGGTCAGTTGTTTTAGATAACAGCCTCACAGCAACAAAATACAATTTTAAGGTGGTTTTGTAAACTTGTGGAGAAATAGATGAGGGGTTGTGGTCATCTTTACCGCTCTCTTCTAGAAGAACCACGTCTGCCTCATAGTCCTGTGTGCCGATCTCCCGGAATTGCAGGCTAGGGTCGGCTGTGTACAAGTACTCATGGATCTTCAGCATCATAGAGGTTAAATGATCTGCAAACGGATCCTATGGGTTGGGGACAAACAAACAAATGTGTGCTTTCTTCAACACCAGCATAGATAACATTCAAATGATATTCAATTGATACGGCGAAATCAGAACTCACCTCAGGTCTTTTCTCCACGATGTCGAAAGTGGTGCGAGGCCTCGGCACCTTCGCTGCCAGCTCTGGGGCATGAACTTCAGCCGACACGATGGCTGAGTCCAGGTTGGCACAAATCTGCATCCGGAAAATGAGAGGGGTCAGTTTCTTAACATAATGAGAGCACACATAAATGTCCAATGATTTAAAGGGGCTCTGTTTAAGAATTAGATATTCCTTCCCATTACTGGCCCCTTTGGCCGGAAAGTCACCTGCAGCTTGCTCAAGCTTTTGCACACCAGAGTGCGAGCTCCGTGGGTTGAGACCATAACAATTATAAACCAATGTTAGTATAATCTTGAAAACTTGAGCCAATTAAAATTTTGGATCAATCCCAGCTAATTTCTCGACAATAAGGGTATCTTTTCCGTGATTGGTTCGACAATCCATCTTGCCTGACAATCACATTTGCGTGAAATGAAACACTTCTCAATGGCAGCGGGACTTAGAGAGTCTTCTGATCTCCCTCTCTCTTTACAACTCTTAATCTTACCGACAGCGCCTGTCAAGTTTGACAAGTATCCGAGAATCTGTGTCTATGTCACTTTGGATAAACACGTCTGCCTAACGATGACATCACAGTAAATAGATGTATCAGGTCAGCCCAGACCTCCAGGACATGATCCACAGCCTGCGGTACAGTATTGGCACCGCCCGGTGACGCCGTCAGGCCCAGGATCTGAGGCAGCTTGCGCTCTCCGTTGTGCTTCCTGCCGATATAGCGTCTCATGATCTGGTTGTAAACTCCCTCTTTGTGGGTGTGGTGACACTCGTCGATGATCAGCAGAGTGATGTCTGAAGGGAAAGAAGAAAACAAGGTAAATTGGCAGCCGTTGGAAGACTATGTTGAGCTCTATATTCTATATGAAGTTGTGGAATGTTTATGAGGAGAAAGGCTGTATAGTGAGCTCATTTAAATTTAGAAGGAGGTTGGAGGGTTTAAGTGTTTCTCTTCTTCTTACTCCTTTTCAGACACGTAGTTATTGCATTTTAGGTTTACAGTTTGTGTGTTTTGTTTATTATTTTACTTGTGTAGGAGCTGCATTTAATTTTTTTATGTTTTGAGTGACTCACTAATTTCTCCTTCTTTCCCACCTGTGGTGAGTGCACACCTGCGACAGGTGCCGATGGTGCACCCTTTAAATAGGTGACGGAAGTGCATGACATGGAGAAGGCTGGCAAGCAGATACAGTTATTGACCGTCTGTTTGTGAAGTGTGCAACTTGATATATAGACAGCTTTGCATCCTTAATTTGTTATATTTTATTTACAATAAATGACGGCCAAATGACGGCCTTGGACAGTCAAACACTAACTCTTTTTTGGACACAAACTGCGCGTCCAACAATGCCATCACCAGCTTTCTCCGTGTGGCGAAAGGACAACTTGGGATCTTGGGGTACAAGGAAAAACCCAACCACGTTTTTTTCGCCATTACAACATGTGTTATGTAAAACAAATCAAATCAAAACTTTTGAATGCAGAGCGTTATGCACTTCTACACTTCTACTAATAAAAATAAAAAGTTAATATTATTCCCTTTAGTCTGATTCTCTTATCTACTCTGCACAGCTGTTGTTTATTAAAAACTTGGTCTGGTCTGGTAATTATTAGTTATTTACTGTGTGGATGAGTGTGGATAACTCTTTTGAATCGTAGTGCATTTCGAGCGGATATTATGTTCCCGTGGTAACCCCTATAGCCCAGTGCCTGTTGTTGCAAAAATAAAATCATAATTTATTGACCACATATTCCCAGTAGGTTTGGAGACCACTCATCTACTTACTTATGTATCTTTTGCGCACTATGGTGTGCAAAAGCTTGAGCAAGCAGCAGGTGACTTTCCGGCCAAAGGGGCCAGTAATGGGAAGGAATATCTAATTATTACACAGAGCACCTTTAAATCATTGGACATTTATGTGTGCTCTCATTATGTCCTACACACAGAGGGGGTGCTATAAATCTGAAATATTTAAATGAGACTGCTTGCCGTTTTAAATTTGGATGTGCTTTGATTGTTCTCAGACTCACTTCTAGATATATTTGTCTTTGAAATGAGGGAATGTATATATAAAACAACCAAAATAAACCCATTTTTATTAGACGTCGCTTACCCGAGAGCTCAACATGTCTGTCGTCTTCGGGGGTGGCCAAGGCGTTCTCCAATATCTGTGCTGTGCAGATGACGAGGTCCGATTTCTTCAACACATAGCTGAAGAAGTCCTTCTCCTCGCAGTCTCCACTGACCTGGACCAGCTTGTACTGTTTGCCCAGGTGAGGGTCAAACTCTTTGGTGTAATGTTGTGCCACCAGATGTATCTTTAGGAAACATCAAAACCTGATCAATAGCAGTTGTTGAATTATTTTTGCAAGAAAATCTGACTGAGTGACAACATGGACACTGGGACGACCTTGGATACTGCAATTTAGTCAAGAAGAAGCAGTGTGGGGTAATAGCATCTTTCTAAACAATGCCTACAAGTAGGTCATGGACAGTGGGGATCGAACCCAGAACATTCTCGCTGGTAGAAGAACACCTAGAGTCCACATTGAGTCCACTTAGGCATGTACTCAATTCATGAAGTAATTGATTCATTCATGAATCAATTCATATTCTGTAAATGTATATATATTGATAGCCTGATAGACTGAGAGTAGTTATGGATAGATTGCACATAAGTACATATTTATTGACAGACTAAATGGACTGGTCAAAAGTGTTCAAATTTGGGGTATGTATAGATTTGGTAAGCAGGTATCCAAAAGATTTGGTGTCACATACCCATAGCACTATGACTTCCGGTCCAATTCAAACGGTCAACCCTTTCTCCCCCGATATTTATAACATTCTGATACTCTGTCTACATGCCTCACTTTGCATGCTGAACATTTTGCCTCTCGGACCCATAATGCCCGCAGGATCGATTTTTGCTGTACAGTGAAAAGAATTGTGTTCTTCAGAACCATCGCCTCAAATGACACACGGCTTTCATACAAATGATGTATGTATGTGTGGGGGTCTGTGTGTGTGAATTATGGGAGACGAAAACAGGACTGAATAATAAAGACGGAGGCCAGGGCCGGATCTACCATTAGGGCCCACGGCACTGTGCCCAGGGGCCCCAACCATTCCCAGCCAGTGGGGGGGCACCACACGAAAGAAACATTTTTTTTTTTTTTTTATGAATGTTTGTACTCTTAAAATAGTTATACATGGTATTATTAAATAGGGTATTCATTTAAAATTCATTATTAAAACGAATGTCATAAGAACAGCAATATAATGATTCTGAACAATATAGTGGCCTAATGTGACAGTTAACCCCCCTCCCATAACCTGTCAATTGAGCCAGTCCACCTATGGTGAACAAAAAAACGCGGTGGTGTGTGTTAACCCTCATAGGGTGTTCGTGTTTTTGTTACACAGGAGGTGCTGCTGGGTCTGGTGGACCCATTGCATTTTAGGCCTTTTAATTCAACGTAATCTAACTTTTTTTTTAAATACTCACCAAATGGTTACTTCAACCCAATTGCAAGTAATATAAACAACACATATGTTAAATTTGATCCCTTTACCTTTGTTAAATCACATTTATGAATAGAGGTGCCACTCGTTTTTGTTTCTTTTTGTATTAAAATGCAACAAAATAAGGAAATGCCTCATAAAACAGGCATAACTGGGAAATAATCAACATCATTAGAAATTGAAACATACTCAATAACATCTGTCTGAACAACACATTAAAGCCTTTGAACACAGCCATTATACGTATATCAGACTATACCACACATGAGGGGCAGAGTCTCACTGTGTGTGTATTGCATATGTATTTTTTGCACTGGTTGCATGTATATTGTGTTTTTCTGTCCATCATGGGTCCACACACTTCACAGCGTTTCTTTTTGGCTGACGGGCTGGTCCTACATCTGGCTGCTTGCGGGTTGTTTCTGGGGCTGACTGCTTGCGGGTTGTTCCTGGGGCTGGCTGCTTGCGGGATGGTCCTGGGGCTGGCTGCTTGCGGGTTGGTCCTGGGGCTGGCTGCTTGCGGGTTGTTCCTGGGGCTGGCTGCTTGCGAGTTGGTCCTGGGGCTGGCTGCTCGCGGGCTGGTACTGGGGCTGGCTACTCGCGGGTTGGTCCTGGGGTTGGCTGCTCGCGGGCTGGTCCTGGCTGCTCACGGGATGTTCCTGGGGCTGGCTGCTTGCGGGCTGGTCCTGGCTGCTCACGGGATGGTCCTGGGGCTTGCTGCTCGCAGGCTTGTCCTGGCTGCTGAAGGGCTAGTCCTGAGGCTCTTTTACGTTTCAGAGCTGGCTGATGCTCATCCTCCTCTTCAAACTCGGTGTCAGACTCTGAAATGTTATCCTCACTTTCCGAAACTATTTCCTCTGCATCACCATCAAAACCCTCTGTCTCTTCAAATATCAACTGTAGGGCAGTCTGAACAGAGAATCGCTTTGCCATCTTGATCAGTTGTGGTATGGAACCACGCTGACAGAGCTTTTTTATAGTGTCAGGTCCCCAAGCTTGATAGTGTTGGGTGCTCCAATTTTGCAACCTTGTGCAGGATGCACAAGGTTGCAAACAGTGGGTGCACACTGTGGGTGCACACTGTGGGTGCTCACACCAAGGGCCCATTCACCTGCTTTACTCTTTCCCCCTCTCTCTTTCCCCCTCTCACACACACACACACACACACACACACACACACACACACACACACACACACACACACACACACACACACACACACACACACACACACACACACACACACACACACACACACACACACACACACACAGAGAGAGGAAGAAGGGAAAATTAGGGTGCACAGAACCTATGATTTCCACACTTAAACAGCTCCGGGTCCACTGGACCCGAACACCCTGTGTGTAATATAAATGTGATGGGGGGGGTATACAGTGGGGGGGTCATTGAAAATGTTTTCTGATTCATGTTCCTCACAGAAAATGAGCCAAAGCCAATGAATCTTAGTTCAAAAAAATAATTATTTGTATCACTTTTATAAAGCTAAAAACTGAAAACGGGTCCCACAGACCCGAACACCTTATAAGGGTTAAAATAATAATAATAAAAAATATTTTTCTTCAGACATTTGTGCCCAGGGGCCTATGATTTGTTAATCCGGCTATCCGGCTGTATGCCTCCTGACGGAGGCATACACGGTCGTTGACCACACCCTTGGTTCGCTTGGGAAGGGCCGCCGCAGGGATAGGCTGTGCATTGGCTGCGAATACCTTGTGACTGCTTGCAGTCCTAGTTTATTATCATATTCTTATTATCTTGGTTTGGTTCTGTTCTCTGATTCTTACCTGCACCTCTCCAGTGTACTAATATCACTGCTGTTGCTGCAATCACACCTGCATTTACCTCCAGGGATAAATTCAGGGTTATCTTCTATTCTATGTAATATCATATATTATTCATCTATGTATACCTTGTTAACCAGGACCACCACCTTGGCCTTGGGGTTGGTCTCCAGGTGTCTCTTGGCCACGTAGACGGCGGCCCGAGTCTTGCCCCCTCCGGTGGGCAACCAGATGATGACGTTCTCCCCCTTTACCGCTCTCTCCACCACTTCCTTCTGGTAGCTGCGCAGCCCAAGGTCTTCCATTCTGCAAATCGCTTCCTGTTATGTGCCGAAAATTGCATCACCATGAATTAAAATAGTGATCATTAAAATTGTGAGAGATTCAAGTGTCATAAATATGACGTAGGCCTTTCAAGTTTTATTGTTAATGGGTTAAAGTGAAATGAGTTATTTGGATGCTGAAACGACACACACACAAAGGATTTTCTGTCTTTATCACGTGTTACACTTTACAATTAGTTAGTTAATTAGTTATTAACATTAATTAATGCAGTTTAAAGCATTATCATATAGAACTAGCAAAGGGTTTAGGATTAAGGGTTAACCCTAACAACATTACTAAGTTAATAACACCATTATTAAACATGAACACCATTACTAAAGGATTACTTGACCATTGGCTACCGGTTAATAACTAATAACTAAGTAATTTAATTGTTGCTTACAACCGCATTAACTATATATGTGACCCTTATTGTAAAATGTTAACCCCTAACAAACGCATATGACATAGTTTTGTACCTTGGAATAATAAATAAGAAGTCTTGATGCCTTCTTTCTAATAGGCAGTGCTTTAAACATAGTATCTTAAAGTTGTAATATAATATATTATTGTAAGGGCCGTCACATCCCATCCAGAAACCTCCAACATTTACATAAACATTCATTCGATTATAACAAGAACCAACATAACAATAATCCAAGATCGTAAATGTATACCTTGGGTCCGATTGCGTATTCTGCTGTGTCTAGTTCAACTCCGCGGTCCTCTCTGTGCCCTAGGACTGGACAAGTTCGCTTTAAACAGCATTGCTGTTATACACTGGGAAACGAAATCGAAAGTAAAGTGTTCCGCACTCCCCTATAGACAGGGGGCCAAGAAGGGAGGATTCTGAGGTACAACCGATGCAGCGACAAGGGAAAATATCCTGCTTTGTCATTTATTTTTATACATTTTGCCGTCTAATAATCTAAAACTAAACTAAACTACCGTAGTGTCGAGCAAAAGGCAATCACTTTCATGTTACTTTTGATTGAAACCGAAGGTTATAAGACATTGGAGCTCCGAAACGGGATACCCCTTAAAAGGCCCTGGTTGGGAAAACAGAACTTAACATTGTGCTTCTGGGGAAAACAGTGGTGATCATTTATTTGAATACAATTTTGCAAGCCCTTCTGTTGGTTGTGTCACTTTCATGTTACTTTTGATTGAAACCGAAGGTTATAAGACATTGGCGCTCCGAAACGGGATACCCCTTAAAAGGCCCTGGTTGGGAAAACAGAACTTAACATTGTGCTTCTGGGGAAAACAGTGGTGATCATTTATTTGAATACAATTTTGCAAGCCCTTTTGTTGGTTGTTTTAGACCATAGCAAATCTAAACGACTGAAACCGTATCAACGTGTAGACCTATAGAAAAAAAAAAACTTTTATTAAGGTTTTACAGTTACAGTAGATTGGCATGTATACTATAACTAGACAGTAGTAGTTGCTATATAGATTAAAGTTTCACTCTGTCCTCTTTAATACGATTCTGTACTGCAGCATATGTAGATCATTGAGACAACCGACAACCCTGAAGAATGCAACACTGACATGACTCAAGTTAATCAAAGCTAAGAATGATTCAAGTACAAAATAACACACACAGACATATAGAGAGAAACAGATGCATACAAAGTGAGTGCAACAATCAACAAGCAGGTTCACCCAAGACACGGGTCTGCATACCCACACGAGTTACTTTGCACCATGAGTGTGAGACTCGTGAAGGCGAGTGTGACGGCTATGATTGAATTCTGAATGAATTGTGTTTTCGTTTTTTTTTTGCCATGCTGTAACAACCAAAGCTTGTATGGAATGAGTTATAAACCAGAACAACTTATATTGACCTTTAAACCAAACAATGCAACGTCAGCACCACTTTAAAGGACTGGTGACAGGACTGGTTTCTTCTTGGAGTAATCCTAAAATAAAAGATGCAATATTTCAAGAACGGTTATCCTGGAGGAGCTCAAAGGAACAGGTAAACTCGGCCTTTTAAGTGTTGAATTATAGAATGAAACTCTCCTACTAAAACATGTTACGGAGAAACCGACGCAATCCTGAAAGCGATGGGGAGGGAGGGGCAATGTATTTTCCTAACTGAACTGCTTGTTTCCACCGATGGTGAATGGTTGACTGGTAGGTAGGCGGGGTCAACCGAGAGGCTAACTAGGTTACCCAGTGCAACAACTGCCCACGTTTGACGAGAATGTGTGAAAATGACTGCACCTCTTGTTGATAAGACCGATGTTCATATAACCCTCTGGTAAACTGGCCTTTTCAAGTGTTGTGTAAGCAACAGAAGGCAACGGTGGCTTAGGTTCTAAGGTCCAGTCTCTGGTGTACAAAACAAAAATATGTACTTTTTGAAATCAGGGCACAATGTTTACTAAAAAAACAAAAAAAACATAATTGCATCCATGCTTGATCCTTAACACGCAATTCCATTTTCTTTTTTTTACTGGAACCTATAACTTTGGTACGTTTAATGCATCAAAACAGTTATTTTTCAATTACAGCATTTCAGATGAGATAGCAGGTTTCAGAGGAATACTTGACGGGCAGAGGAGGAAGGATAACATTTACCACTACGTAATGCCCAGGTGGCCCCTAGCGTTAAGTCACAAAACATCCACCGTGTTCCCCTGCGGCGTTCGTTCGTCTCTCCGCGTCCGCCTTGGCCCCCTGGAATCGGTGAGGAGAGGCGTGACGGACGAGGTCAGACCCACACGGTTTCCGCGGCGCATCATTTCTCGATCAGGCCGCCGTCCTTCAGCTTGAAGTAGAAGAACTTCTCGAGCGTGTTGGCGCACTTGCAGTACTCGCTGTCGGCGGGGTTATACTCCCGGCAGTTGGTGATGATGCGCTGCAGGTCGGCGATGAAGAGCTTCTTGGTGACGTAGTAGCGGTTCTTCAGCCTTTCGGTCATGGTCTTGAGGTCTGCGGGGGGGGGGGGGGGGGGGGTCGGAGCGGTTAGGTTGATACAGGGATTTGCTGTGCGACAACCTCAAATGGACTAAAAGTGCGACAAATTGCAGTTTGAAAGATGCAATTACAATTACAATTAGGGCATTTAGCAGATGCTTTTATCCAAAGCGACTTACATCGGTTAATACACACATTGACACACCGACGGCAGAGTCAACCATGCAAGGCGACAGCCAGCTCGTCAGGAGCAGTTAGGGTTAAGGGTCTTGCTCAGGGAGACATCAAAACTCAGCTAGGAGGAGCTGGGGATCGAACTAGCAACCTTTCGGCTACAAGACACCTGCTCTACCTCCTGACCTAAGCCGACCCAGATGCAAGAAGGCCCTGATAGCGCGCGATGCAATCACAGCAGAGAAACAGCAAGGCCCTCAACAATGACAGATGTGAGATTAACACTTGATAGTTGCTTCACAATAATGCTGAATCAATTAAAAACAGAGTTTGATTCTTGATGGGATGTGCCAACGTGTATGAACAGGTCAAATAACTAAAAATGAACAATTTAGTAGGAGACCCGGAAGTCTTTTAAATGTCGGTGATTGGAGTAAAATTTTCTCTTCAGCCTCTTATTGCTTCCCTTGTTATTTGTTGCATCTAAACTAAACTATTCAAAGGTTGTGTGCAAGCACAGTTTATTTATCAGAGAGCATGGCGGATCAGCTAAAACTCTCAAAAGTTCACTTCAGCAAAATGTTCAAGAAAGCCAGGTTATCTCAATCAAAAATAATTGCGAAGCAGATTTTAAGTCCAACCCTACACTCACCGATTGGGAAGCGGATGATCTCGTAGTAATCTGGTGCTTCGGATTTCTTCACTGGTTCCATGAAGGGCCAGGCCTCAGGGTGTGTCTGAGCCGGAAGAGACACATGGTCAGGGGCTGATCAATCCCACAACTTGGCCTATTGTCAATATATTTAAAGACATCAAGGTACCTTGATCTGGGCCAGGAGGTTCTTCAGCATGTTGTACAGCAGGTCAGGGTCCTTAACCTCCTTACTGCAGAGCACACAAATCATAAGATTTGGGGTGAAACTCATTGGCAGTGAGTAGTACTTGTCCTCCTACAAATACTGACAACTATAGTCCAAGAGGAGCGCATCAATGATCAGTAACCGTAGAGTAGAATAATCATGCTTACTAGGGCTGTAACGATACACCAACTCACGATTCGGTTTGTATCACGATTTTTGACCCACGGTTCGATACATCCCACGGTTTTTTAAAGTTTAAAAAGCATTTTATTTAAACAACACTTGTATAACAATTAACTTACTGTAACATTTAATAACAAATAATTTGGAACACTGAACAGATTTGAACAGAAAGAATACTATTAAAGTATAGCTAAATTAATAAATAAATAACCAAAGATTACGGTTGGAGGATGCTTGCAGGTAGGCAAAAACCCTCAACTAGTTCGGTTGGTTTAGTCAAATATCCTATTAGTGCTTCTTATTAGGCTATGTAGCTAAAATAATGACATAATCAGGCCGTATAGACTGCAACATGGTTAATAGCCTAACTTTCAATAGATGGGAAAAAACTAGAGCTGTCAGTTAAACGCGCTATTAACGGCGTTAACGCAAACCAATTTTAATGGCGTTAAAACAATTATCGCGCGATTAACGCAATAGTTTTATTTAAAAAAATAATTTTTTTTTTTTTTTTTTTCTTTTGCTCAAAACATAGAAGCAGTAGCCTGACTGCTATGTTCAAATGACATTTGTTCAAAGCAGTCGTTTAATTGCACTATAGGCTCTTTTTTTGTATCGTCCTGTTTTTATCAGTATATGCCAATGTTGTTATCAATAAAAAATCATTTGCACAAGGCAAGCCGATGCACTTCACCATGTTGACAAGATAATTAAAATGAGAAGATTTATGGCACAAAAAAATCAAGGGATATTTAGCATAGAAAAATAATTTGCGATTAAACGCGATTAATCGTGAGTTAACTATGACATTAATGCGATTAATCACGATTAAATATTTGAATCGCTTGACAGCTCTAGAAAAAACATGAACGTCTAACATGAACGTCGCAATAACAAGGCATAGTGTTACGAGTAGCGTAGGCCTATGTGTGTGCGCGAGAATGGCAGTGTACGTATGTGTGTGTGTGAGTGACGTCAGCAATTGAGTGGACGAGCGAGGAGAGCGAGCGGTAGCGCGTGTGTCTAGTTAAGAAGCGAACGAGTCCGGTAGAATAAAGTACCCATCCTGTCAATAATCGGTGGCCGCTTCATTCCGACCTATAAGCAGACTAACTGCCGGTCAAATCACACAAAACAATAGAGACAGGGATCACACAGGCGATTTTTTTCGCGCTTGGCCCACTCTGGATAAATGTCGTTCATATCGTATATGAGGACTTCACGGCTGTGGAGAAATGCAATCCTCCGTAGCCACGGAGAGCTGTCGTCACAGAGAGGGCATCTCGTCGCATACTTACGGCACTGATAAGAGGGGGCGGTGTCAGCAGACTATTATTTAGACAAATTATTAGCAAATTTCAATCGGACAATTTGACCGGAGAGTTAGAAAGGGCGTATCGCGCTTCTGCCTTCTCACACCGTGAGACAGGTCCGTGGCTTTGAGTGTCGCGATTACGGTTTCGATACGCGTTTCGTTACAGCCCTAATGCTTACCATTTGTCCTTGCTGCTGGGTTTCCAGCCGGTCTCTCCTAAAAAACAGAAATAAAACAAAAGCCCAAATCAGGGTTAGCCCACGATTTGACTACACTCCATCAACACCATCAACTCCAACAACCCAAGGACACAATAAACACCATACACTTACGAATGCCGGGAATGCTCTCCACCGGGATCTGGCGGACTCCCTCCTTGAAGCAGGTGAGGCCCGGGTACACCTTCCTAATCTGGCTCTGTTTCCGCTCGATCAGCTTCTTGATGATCTGACCACACACATAAGACGTGTTTAGCACCACGCTGGGCTTCCCGCCCGTAATAGGTTGGACACCGCAAAGGGGGCCGCGTGTACCTCTTTCTGTCTCTTGATGATGTGGGAGAGCTCGGTGTAGGGTATCCGAGGGTTCAGCTCGCACTCCATCAGCGTGGCGCCCTCGTAGTCCTTGATGTAGCCCAAGTAAAGGCTTTTTGGTACCTTGATGTCTTTGGAGAAGCCCTGGGGAGGGGTCAACAAAGAGAACATGAGTCAACTCGACGAGGCCTTTCGTGTGCACGCGTGTCCCGTGTTGTCTGGGGCGTGGGGCGCCACTTGCGCTGTACCTGCTTCTTGAAGTAGCCGATGGCGTACTCGTCGGCGTAGGTGAGGAAAAAGAGGATGCTGTGTTTGATGTGGTACTCCTTCAGGTGGTTCATCAGGTGCGTTCCGTAGCCCTTTAGGGTCAAACACAACGCGGTTAGAGCCTTTTCATTAGAGTGGACCACTAGCCGTGTTTGAATGGCCAAAACGCACCTTGACTTGCTCATTGGACGTGACTGCGCAAAAGACAATCTCTGTAAAGCCCTGAGTGGGGAACATCCTAAAACAGATGCCTCCGATGACGCGGCCGTCTTTGATAAGTGCAAGAGTCTTGTGCTTCCTGCACAAAGTGTGAAAAGCAACAACAAAATATGCCATTAAAAACCTGTTGGAGGCACAGGTTATTACATGAGCAGTAATCGTGCATTGCAAATCAAACCATGCTGAAAGACACTGGCTTCAAATCTGCGCCGCCTAACCAGTAAGCAGATGCCCATTCCCTACATACTCATTTAAAAAGAGTTTCTGTATTCACCATGCTAAATAACTGCATAGGACAACAACGGTAAATAGTACGTTTGGGTATTTCCAGCCATTGCACTTGCATGTATCGCTGGCCTGAGAACAGCAACGCAAGAATAACGTTGAATATACCCCTGTAGTTGCATTGCCATAATTTGCAAACCATCAAGCAAGAACTTGCAGTACCGAGCCCTAATGTTTTTCCTACATACTTCTCCTCCCCTCCAAGCTCCATGGAGAACAAAAGAACGGTCTTCTCTCCGTACACGAATCAACCTCATACTGGCTGATCTGGGGTCAACACCCATCACTCCTTACAAGTACTCACGGGTCGAACACCAGCCTGGTGATGTACTCTTTGGGCATGCGGGGCAGCTGGTGCGAGAAGACGTTCTGCAGGCCCACCAGCCACATCAGGATCTTCTTGTTGGACTTCTGCGAGAGGGAGTTCCCGATCACGTGGAACTCTATGATGCCGCGCCTCTCCTCCAGGCGGGCCGTCTCGTCGCGGGCGGCGTTGGGCGTCAGCAGGTTAGTCTGGGCGCGGGGGGGGGGGGGGGGGGGGGTAAGGTATCAGGTAGGTGGCGATGCTAACCTATTGACTGGGCGATGGGGTGCGAATGTGGATGATAGCCGGGTAAACTAAAATAAATGGGGTTTAACTATTGCATTGTCAGTCGGTGCAATGTGAACAAGCGAAGCACACAAATCAGTATTGAAGTAGATAAATAAATTAGAATCAAGTAAAAAAAGAAAATACTGGGCTGAGTGAAGAATAACTAAATGAGTCAGAAATACTTCCATTTTTCTAAATCGGAGGCACTCCAACAATATTATAGGAGAACCATCAAAACAAAGAAATTTCAAAACACATGCACCAACACAACCCCAACAGTGTGATCAGGTCAGATGTTCCAATGGTTCAAACGGTTGAGGGGTTCTGCAGAGGGTGGACGTGCTCACCTCGGGGCCCAGCATGGCGGCGGGGTCGGTGATGGTCATCATGACCTCGTTGACCAGCTCCATGGGAATGTCGCCCATCACGCGGATCCGCTTGGCGTCTTCCAAGGTCATCGCCTCTGGAAGCTTGCGCTTCTCTCCTGAGCGGCAAAACAAGGAGGAAGGTACAATTACGCTCCTGTGGTCCGTTTAACGGAGGTTGAATGGACCAGTTATCGTTGTTATTGTTGTGCTTGTTGTTTCTTTCTGGGTTTGTTGCTCTACGGCGTCATTAGTTTGCACCTGATCTTAAGAAAAAACATTCCACTGTTACATTGGGCAATGGAACGCCTCATTCAAATAATCACGAGGAGCCAAAATAAATCTTGTAATTAAAGTATGACACTGTTAATGTTGTATTTAAGGAATTCCTTGAAATGAGTGTCGCGACAAATTATTCAGATACTCCTCAGGAGCCGTAATTTTGTTTACGTCGGTGCATGATTACTGAATATATTGAACGACACTTTGCCACTCTCCTTCACCCATCCCTTTGTAGGATGCCTGTGTATGCTAGGAAAATGTAACACACTTTATCCATTGTGGTATGGTGAAGGCTGAAGGGTAGAGGGTCAGACTAGGGCAAGAGGGGAGAGGTGGGACACCGCAGTGGGGTATTTCCGGCAGGGCCGCAGACCTGTGGCGGGCTCTGCTCCAGACTTATCCGCGCTGCCGAGGGATGAGACCCCGCTCATGCCCTTGACGAGGGAGGGGGTGAGGGACACCGAGGTAGAACTGATCCCTACGACACACACACAGTCACAACAGTCATCGGTCAGATCAATGATGACAAATCACATTGTTTATCCTGCTAAACCATTATGGGTCACAGAGATAAATTGAGAGGGTACAAAATACATACATGCAACATCAGCCAAATATAAATATTGCTATTATTCTATTTCCAAGTCAATTATCTTACGAAATTATTCTGGTTCCACATTTACCTGTTGTGAAACACTAGATCATTTTCAATTCAAGGCAGAGTATATGGGTTATAATTATTATTTTGTGAAGAATGTAATTTTGTGAAGCAAGTTAAGCATACCAAGCAAAGCATGAATTTTAAGGCGGATGAATTTGACCCTTTGGCATGTACACATTTCAGGGTTTTATATTATAAGAATGCTTTGCAAAGAGATATTTCCATTCATAAAGAGACAAAATTCTAAATTACATTTTGCGGCCTGTCTAGGAGTCAATTAGGGAGGAAGGGAGAGAGGGAGGATGATTATGGGTCCCTCACCTGTCTGGTGTCCGAGGGGTGTTCCTTCCGAGGCGGGGATTGTGAAGTCAGCCTCCCAGATGGGAGAGTTCTCCCCATAGATCTCCTCCTCAAGCATAGACAAGAATCTGAAGTACACACAACCACATTTAGGACCATGTACAAAACTTACAAGTGATTCAACAGTACTCTTTTATTAGAAAATAGTCTAGCATAACAGTTCCCCATCATTCATTTACAATTTGCCCATCATATATTAATATTCATACATATTTAAACCCTGGTTAATGAAAGTAATCAACCGTGTAAATATTCGTACTCATTGTAAATATTTTGCTGGTTGCAAGAAATCTGTTGAGGATGCCTGAAAGTCAGGCGTTTCATCTCCTGAGTTGCTGATCATTGTTCTAATTGTTCTGTTAATGTGCGTGCGACACATATAAACTTGAAACAGTTATTACATGGCTTGTTTGACACACACACACACACACACGTCAGTGGCACTCACTTAGGAAAGTGCGTGAGTATGAGAGTGCGTTTCTCGGGCAGCAGCTTGTCCTTCTCCACGCGGAACTTCTCCAGCAACTGCCGCCGTGTCACTGTGAATATGGACTTGAGCAGGCTGCGGCCAAACACCTGAGTGGTCTCGTAGCGAGGCAGGCTGTCGTTGCTCTGGGGGACGTGGCAGTAGCATAGCCACCTAGCCACCACAGAGAGAGAGAGACCAGGATACACACAAGTTTTAGGAAAATAGCCAGTGTCCCAAATAACTGCTGAGAAACAAATAGGGGAGCGGAAAGGTAAAGACAATACAGTGGTTGTGTCCATTTTTGCTGTGTGTGTGTTGGTGCATAATTATGAGAAATATCGGATCAGTGATTATTTTGCCCGATATTGTGAGTGTGATTATTCATTGAGATTCAAATAGGATTTTTTTAATTTAACGTGTTAAAAAAAAAAGAGAAAAATCTGATGTTTAATTTTGTACAAATGACTTGCAACCTTTCATGATTAGCTAATTGAAAAGGCCAAAATGGCAATTTGCCATTAAAGGTGTCACCCTTGTGTGTGTGCCTGCGCGCGTGTGTGCTTGTGTGTGTTGTGTGTGCAAACCTTGTGTAGTCAACTTTGTAAGCCGTGCCATCGTCTTTCTGCGAGCGCTGGCGATATTGCGTTGGGGTCTCCAGCTTCCAGTAGTTGAGGCACAAGAGGAACATCTTGGAGAGTTCAAACATGGTCTGACGCTCCTTTGGTGCCAGGTGACTGAACTTGTACTGGACAAAGTTCAGCACCCCCTTTGTGGAAATATAAATAAACGATAACCATATATTTAGGTATAAATGGTCTTGTAATATATTAGGCATCGATCAGGTCAGGCAACTTGCCTAAGGACGCATCAGTGCTTGAACCAAGAAGCATCCAACACCCTCAGCATTATTCTACTTTGACTAGTCACATTATAATGTTCACTTATGGTCGTGTTTCTGAGGTAAGGGTTCCATCCTCACATGTTTACCTGCTCTATGTTTGGTTTCTCAAAGGGAGGACTTCCAAGAGACCCCTCCACAATTGGCTGGCTCATCTGCAGTATGCATTTCCTCAGCAGCTATCAAAGAAAATGGAAGATAGCAGATTGATTTGTACATTGTGTTTACATATTGATATGTGCACTGTTTACCTGGATCCACATTGTATGATAATGTTAATATAAATCTACTACGTAATCACTGAAGGCATTTTCAGTAAGGAAAACAGAATGTAGAGGTCACACATTATTGATAGAGTATAGTAACAGCTTTCAATTACCTTGAAGAGGTAGAAGTAGACTTGCTTCGTGTCCGTATCCTCCTCTTTATGTACGGACATGAAGAGATTTTCCACGTCCACGACCATCCCCAACAGCCTGTTTATCTCTTCCTCAGACACATTCTCCAAGTGGGATACATGGTCAGCTACACAGGATAAAAGGACATAATTAGTCAAATAAGATCCCTTCCCAACCTCAAGTTATGTGTCAGCGTCATTAACTTGAGTCAATTTATGTAGGCTTCGATCAGCGGCTAATAACAGCATCTTAACATATATAAAGGAAAGGGATGATATTTGGTACCCAGAGCATGTCCACAGCTGCGACAGGGTTCGCTTAGGCTGGCCGCTTGTGGTTGAAGGTCCATACGGGTGGCTGTAGGTGGGTTTGGGTTTTTCCAGCCATTACACTTGCATGTATCGCTGGCCTGAGAACAGCAACGTAGAAATAGCATTGAATATACCCCTGTAGTTGCATTGCCATAATATGCGAACCATTAATTACTAGCTAGCAACCCGTTCAAACAGCTGATGAGGTATAGCATCCTACTGATGGTTCGCTATACACACACATTAACCGTAGCTTTGCAAACAGTTGTTTTTCCTGAATGGTATGCAAGTGTAGACATCGAATGTTAAACAGACATGACACGTATAAACGAACATTTCTCAGTGCTTTGTTGTGAATAACTTTAGCTAGCTAGGCTAGCTACCTTGCATGCGGAGAATACGCCAAGTTTCTCTAGCTTTTTTGCCCGTGGGAAAGCTCGGACTTGGGCTTTCTTCTGGCTTGCACGCTGCTGTTGACTTAAGCCCGGCCTGGCCGGGTCGCTATTTGCTGACCCAGAACCGGTAGAGGCAGTATTCGAACCAGCAGACCCACTGGACTGGGCTTGGAGAAGCCGCGGTTGCAAGGCCTGTGCCGCCGGGTCCGACATATCCACGCTTCTTTGCAACCCAGTAGACTCTTCTTCTCTTCGCTTTTGCGGGTGCCTCACCCTCAATGGTGTGATGCATTCTGGGCGATGTAGTATGTATGCGAGGAAACCGCTCGCTCCATTTTTTTCTTCACCTTATTTCAAGCAATGCCATTGCAACGTTTAAGAAGTTACATGAAAATAGCATCGAGTAGAATATTGACAGGGATACGTTTTTTGTTGTGAGAGGATCGTTAGTATTTCGAAATGTAAGCATTTCCCTGAGCACTTATTTTGCCTACTACTTGCATTATAAAAGGTGGCCAAAATCCTTACAAAAACTAAAGTAAGAACCAACTATGAGATCCAATTTCAGATTGTGTCATGTTAATTTTCTTCCAGAGAATGGTGGAGACTTAACATTGTCAAACCACCACGAAATATTTGTTTACTCATACGGCAATAATATTGTGAGGTGTGGTTGAAATAATTCCAGACGGACATAATATACCTCCCCTTTGTTTATTGATAAAATTAAAATGTCCTTTGCCTCATCTTTACGACACACACACACACACACACACACACACACACACACACACACACACACACACACACACACACACACACACACACACACACACACACACACACACACACACGATGCTGTAGAGATACTGTTGTGCTAGTTGTTGACGTAATTACAGAGTGTGACAACACCGGTCAAAAGTAAGCCCTCCCGATATTACAAAAATAAAAGTGGTAAGGAATAGAAAATTAAGCTAAGGATGACATCTGATTTGATGGAGATGAGATAGAACCAGTGCATTTAATACCATAGAATAAAAAATAAAAATGAATAAAAAAAGAACATCCTCAATCACAAAAATAATTGATGACAATATATCAGAGTGGGAAGATATTGTATTGACAATAACTACTGATTGGTAATATACTTGACAAAAGATACAAATACAGCAACATGTTTCCGATACACAATTCAATTTTGGTCAAGAAACGTGTCTTGCTTTATGCATTTGACTCATGATTCAAACACAGTACAACAATGCTAAAAATAACTTGCCTGTGATATGGTTAATAATGGTATATTGAATGTTTATGGTCGGATATCAAGACGTGATAATCAATTCTTGGTTGGTCTAGGCCTTTTTATAAAACCAAACAAAAACACAAATCAGACCGGATAATTTGTCAAGTAATAAACAGTGACAATGAAAGCGTGAATTTACAACGCCACTATCTAGTTAATCTTTCCCCTATCCATCTTTTTTTTGTTGTTTTATGTTTTCTTCTAACCCAGACTCCATCCTATCCAAGCAGCCTACCAGCATCCATGAAGGAAAAAATAAAGTGACGGTTGACACATTTGCAGACCAAACAAAGAAGAGGGTTTGAGTTCTAACAGTGGCACAGGACCATGATTGAAAATACTGCGGTGATTACTGGTGCATGGTCGAGATGGAATAGGAGGAGACAGGGCGAGAGAGAGCTGATAAGCCTCTTGGGCGCTCTGCTTAAAAAAACGCCATGTTGGCGCCGAATCTCACCTAGCCACTGATCAAGAGAAAGGGGAGCAGCAGAGGGCTGGACGAAGTGCGATGGAAAACGGATCATATCCCGCTTCCGTCTTGGGGACCTTTTTTAAGTTTTCCTCTTGGTTATTTCGAGGTATCCATCATTGTGGCGCTCTTGTTGGTCTAGATTTTCAGTATGCATACATCGACACATATATAGAGGTATACAAGCGCATTGTTCTGTTTAGTTGGTTTGTTGGTCGATTCATTGGTGAAAATGGTCACTGGGTTCGGGCCAAACAATGAGGGTCTGTGTTGCTTAAGGGTCTGACCATGGGTTTGATTGGATCGATGGGATGCGCTTTTTCTCAGCTGGTTGATATCGAAGACTGGTTGCTTGATACTGTGGGTGGGTTCGTAGCGATCGATCTGATTTGGGGTTCCAGTACGTCAGTTAGTTCCCCCCACCGCAGCACTGGCTGGCGCGACCCTGTGGCGCGGCTTCCTGCAGGTCCACGCCGCCTCTGGCCCGTCCGCCCGCGCCGGCGGCCCCCTGGGGCTCGCTCTTGGGGAGCTTCTTGGCTGGGGGGGGGGGACATGAGAAAGGATGGGCCGTCAATTAATTATTTAATCGTCGCATAGAATCGTAGCGTACCTTTTTTGGTGGCTTTGTTCAGTACGTACCTATCGCCATAAAGATCTCATTAACATTCATTGCAGTCTTGGCTGACGTCTCCATGAACAGCAAACTATTGTCGTCTGCATAGGATTGTGCTTCCTGAAAAGCAAAACAGGTGGACAGTGGTTTCATATCGATCAGTTATTAGTGCAGATTATTTTCTGGCCTATATTTTACAGAAAATTTTCATTGAGCATTGTCAATTGCAAATTAATTGATAAAAATGCAGTTAAACATTTTAAATCGGGGGACTGTACCTGAAAATCGACTGCTCTTTTGTTGGACAGGTCTGCCTTGTTTCCTGACAGTGCAATAACGATATTGGGGCTGGCTTGTCTCTGGAGCTCCTTTACCCAGTTCTTCGCACGCGTGAACGTATCCTGGTGGCAGAAGCACAACGCAAAAACCTTCATAAGAAACGTGGCATTTCATTATTTAAGTAAACATACCGTGGACAGGATTGTTAAGCCCAAGGGTAGGACGCGGGTAAGATAATTAGACTATTCACACAATATATACAGCAAAATATCAGCACACACACGTTTTTTCGAAAGCTGAATATAGACTAGTACAAACTTTGTTGTCCCACAGTCACCTGGTTGCTATGCTTCAGCAGAATACATTAATATGTTTACTATTCCACCATCAAATTCTTAAAACATCTGTGATAAGTGAAAGCCAGAAAAATATTGTAACCACTCCCATGCACGTTTCAAAACAGATGCGTTGTGTACTGAAGAGTCAATCCCGCAAGGCCAAATCGGAGATCCAATATAAACCTATATCTAAAACAATACTGCTTAGCTTTATTATGAAAGTAACCAATCACAGACTCATCGCACTGCATTCGCATTGCATTGGACTGATCAGCCGTCAATGGGCTATGATACATTTGAATGAGAAGCGGGCCGCCTGACTCACTGTATTGGTGATGTCATAGACCACGATGGCAGCCTGGGCGCCCCTGTAGTACATGGGGGCGAGGCTGTGGTAGCGCTCCTGTCCTGCGGTGTCCCAGATCTCAAACTTCACTGTTGTGTCGTCCAGGCATACCGTCTGTGTGAGGAAGGCAGCTAGAGAGAAAGACAAGCCACATGCCGCGTTAGAATCGAGTGATCATTTCAATGAAAGATTGAAGGATCTTCTCAGAGGGAGCCATATACAATGATGCATTGTTTGGACTTTGATGCAGTCACTCTTATTACTGCCTAGTGAAGTCAAGGAAATATCAGTCAAACGCCCATCATTTTGACGTGATTCCAAAGAAAAATATAATTAATTAAAGGTAATCTTCTAATTCAACTCATAGTAATGAAATCAAAGGTCAGGTTTGCTGAATAAAATGAGCAATTTATTTACTTTTAACCATGTAGTCCACAGTTCTATCCCAACAAGAGTGATAAGAAGAGGCCCGCGCTCCAAATATTTCTTGCTTATTCAGCCCCTTGTGTCACATCACATGACAGGGGAAATGTATGTTCTGTAGGCACCGCATGTTTTAGAGCTTTGGAACCTTTGAGCAGGCGCATGGCAGCTGACCACCAAGTAAAACAGAAGAAAATGCTGAGTACTTTAAAGTCTTTGGTCAGTGTGAGCAACAGGCATCCTGTCTTTACATCCTGAAGAACTTAGTGGAAGGAAGCCATGGTGTCAGTATTCTGTTTCGACCTGAATAAAAATGTCTGAATGAATACACAATTAGCAAAAAAATACAATTATCCTTAACCTTCCTCATCTCCCACGCAGGATGCATTTACAATGCTAACTAGTAGAATTTATAGAATAAAAACAGCTGACATCTGAGCAAATGCCAAGCAAAATACCTATGTGTGGAATGTGGTGGAAACAGGTTTATGAATAGAAGGACTGAACACTTTTGTTAAACAGCACACAATAAATTTCCTGTCCTGCCGGGGCATCTGGGGTCAACGTCTAACGCACACTCATTCCAGTCATAAACCACATATGCCTCACAAACCTTTGGCCAGCTTATTCACCATAGATTAAAATATACCAATATAAGGTTGAATTTAATGTAAGAACCAGTGTCTAGTCAATACTGCCTCATTGGTTTTCAGCAGGCCAAACTTCACTGTTCTGTCTCCCATCCATCTCATTTTAAGTCAATAATGTATCGCATCTGCTGCCTTTGAGGCAATTCAATCAAATGTGGGGTTTATTTCATAGTAGTACTAAATTCGTCCCCCCAGCGACTTCATTTTAAAGGACACGGTGCCTAAGCGGCACTGGTTTTGACCAGGTACCAAACCGGCTAAGTGGGTCGAGCTAGCAACACTGCAGCCCCACTGATTGGATGACTTATGTTTTGAGAAAACAGCAAAGTTAGCATACAAGGATTCTGGTGCTTTCCCGCTGATTTTCACAGTTTACATTGAAGAACTAGACCAACATTGCCGCTTGATGCTAGTGTGTGGTTCAATTGTGTACACAACATCATTCAGATGAAAGGAGTAGCTATTATAATTATTGACATTTTCAACATTTAATTTAAACGATCAAAGGCAACATCGCTTTTCTCACCGCTCTACCAATATGGGTTAAAATTGTTGTTGTCGTTGGCTTCCATTGTTCTCCCCCCAAAAAAATACATTCACAAAAGCTTTTACTTTGGTCAGCACAAGGAAACCTTTGAACCTTTTCCCAAAACATTTGTGTTGAGTGATACTGAGATCAGCTCAGAGAATAGCCTGTAACTTTATACTTTTGGACCTTGATAAAACTCTGCACTACCAAGGGTGAGAATAGTAAAAGTAGACCAAACAAGGGTCAAAATACTCTCCTAAATGTTGACATGGGGTAGATGTTTTGTTCTGGGCTTTAAAAAAACCCATAATGAGACGTTCAGAGACTGAAAATAATTATGAGCAATAATTCTCAATACTTTTTTCAGGCCCGCAGCAACAGTTGTAAAGAAAAAAAACACAAATGATTGCGAATAAGCATTGTATCAAAACAGTTGGCATCAATGAAAACAACACAGGTAACTTTAAAAACAGATCACTCTTAATTGAACAGCTCTATTTAATACAAGACATAACGGTCTGGGTACTGAGCATAGTGAATAGATGAAAAAACGTATCAGTAAGTCAGAAATCTCCCTTGGGCTGGAGTCATTTATGGCTTATTTTTAATTGTTTGTCAAACCAGAACATTATTCTTCACATGTTTTATCATCCATTAAGCCGCTTGTCAGGGGGCACCAGGTGAGCCAAGTACAGAAAACTTGTTCTGCTGCTTCAGCTCCACGTTTGGACAACAGAGGATTTGTGAGCTAGGCGGTCGGTTGGTCTACTGTAATCGTTCATTCAGCAGCCTAGCAAACATACAAGCTCTTAAATCGACTGAGGGACGCCAACAAACACCAGACCACCAATAGCCTTGGAGCACTGGGAAAGAAAAACGTGAGAAAGAGGAATAAGACCCTCACCTCCAATTGTGCTCTCCTGGTATTCATGAAACTGGCCTTTGACGAAGCGCAGCACCAAGCTGGATTTTCCTACTGCTGATTCCCCCAACAGCACTAGCTTGAACTGGCAGATCTTGTTGCTGGCTGCCGTGCCGTTGGTCCGTGCCGGTCCTCCTCTCCCTGCCATTGGGCTGTGTTGAAAGTTTCTCTAGTGGAACAGGAGGGGGGGGATGTCCAGGCAACTTAGGGTAGTCTCACACAAGGCAGGTGGCGGTTTCCTAAGGCAGGGCCAAACAGTGTCCAGGTGAGGAATGATCCGCGGGAAGAGGACACCTCAGTAGCAAGAGCTGGAAAAGAGAGGGAATGCGTATTAAATGGCCGCTTAAGTTAGAAACACTTTTCAATACAGACACAAGAGGACACTATCCACTATCCAGTAATCAATGTAATCAGTTAAAAAAAAAATTGAGGACGACTCAAATGTTTGCATCTTTTATTATCTTGCAAACATATAAGCAGACTTACTTTTGGCCAAAAGTATCCAAGCCCAACTTTGTGATTCTTAATTGAACACTGAAAACGGCCATATTATAAATGTACCAATAGGCTATCCGTTGTGAGAGCCCGGCCCGTCCCTTAAGGAATGGATCCGTATCGTCAGATATGTTCTTTATTAGGCCGAAGTGTTACATCTTAAAACATGATATTATTTGGCTTTCCCTTCAGTTTACTATCTGTTAAATGATGCATGCATCAGCTTCTGCTTGGTCAGAGGGACAGGAAACTGTAATTAAGTCAGAACAGGATGTGAAGACGGCAGAGGACACTAGGCACTGTTTTCAGCGCTTCCTCACTTGGAACGCAAAAAAGACCAATCGTACTTAATAAATGTCTAGGGTTTGTGAGTTTAAAAGTGGAAAACATTTCTCCAGTTAGTGGAGGTAAGGCGGTTTGTTTTTTCCCTCTCAAGCAGCGTTTTGGGCTAATCTCCGATGCATGAGGAGGCCAGGGACAGAACACATGCAGTATGAATTATCGTCATGCCTCATAAATTCTATATACTACTCTCAAATGCATTCCCAGTGCTGACAAGGGGGTGTTAACATAAGTATTTTAAACAATGGAATCTGATCTACAATAATATCATCGAGCACACCATAACCACATAAGTGAACAAAAGGAATACAATACTTGAAATTGAAATGCGTTCTTGATTGAGTTTGTTTTTGTTCCAAGGCCCTGGTTAGCAAGTGTGTGGCTGGAGGAACTGTGGTCCTTTCCACCCTAAACAGACATCAGTAATCCACAATAAGCCTGGAGGGTTGGACCGGAGCCCAATACGCCTTTCCCACACTCCCACATCCAGCAGAGCTGAGGGAGGCCGTTAGAGACCAAAGCAGCAGAGGTGGCTAGAGAATAAGGCTACACTGTTCACTGTGTCAATGGATGGTGCATCTGAATCCAACCAAAGGGCCATGGGTTCACCTGTTTTATGCCCCTCGTTCATCAAACCTCCTTAAAGAACTCAACAGCAAAGACTAGATTAAAAACAGCACAGTTTAGGCAGAGTAAATGTTAATGTATACGTTTTTAAAAATGTTCATTGAATGTTGATTCCATTGTCTTAATTACCAATCCTAATCCAAGATAAGACTTGATCATAAGATACAGCTAACATGTAGACAAGGGCTTTATGAAAGCTTGACATTGTGTCAATAAGACCTAAAATAATAGCCAATAGGCATTATTCAATGTTCAGCACCATTAACTAGGATCTGTGGCTCCTAGATAATGTCCTGATCTGTAGTACGCTCATCAAGGGTACCTTGGGAGAACATTCTTCCCCTGAGCCTACATGTATGAACTCATCAATCGACCTCCACATCATTAGATTAAGCTGCACAGGTGGTATTAAAACCCCTAGCAAAAGTCCCAAGCCCCGGGCTCATTCAAATACAGTAGACTCTTCTGAAGCAGCCTACAACAGATTGCCTAATGGCATCCTTAATGGTCTCTGGAGAGCTCCACGGGAAGGGGGTTGGAAAGACAGACAGAGGATATGGGTCAGGAAAAGGGTGAAAACTGGGTGTATGGAAAGAAACGCTATGAAATATTTATACTGGCCTGGTTTTTAAAGTGTAAGTGAACCCCCTGTTTCAGCTCAGAATTCTAACACAGATTTACAAAGAAAAAAACGGATACTTGCGATTTTGTATATGAAATGATTCACACCTTTGCATTTTACTATAACTGGGAAGCCTATTCCTCTCTGGGACGGAAACAAAAAAATCCACCACTGCTCAGAAGAAGTTTCACACATCCACACACGGTGTCATTATAATAAAAGTGTCCAAGAAGTATAACCCTTTCTTCTTCGCCACAGTCAACATCAACCGCCCCCCCAGACAGAGCTCCACGCATCCACCAACAACTCGCTGTGGTGATGTCCAAGAATTTACTAAAAAGCACTTTGTCGTCAGGAAAGAAGGGTTCCCTGCTTTCGGGGCAGAGTGGAATTCACAAACCGGTTGGCGGAGACTGGCAAAAACAGTAGCTCCCTCTTTCTCTAAATGATGGTCTTATTTCAGTAGTTAAAATGGCTTTAGATTACTGTGTTGAAGATTACAAAATACATTACCACAATTTTGGGTTTACTACCCTGTTAGGACCTAGAATAAATGTATTAACACAAAAAAGGTAAAGGTATGTGTATGTAACTTTATTTTTTTCCATTAATCCTAACCTCAGCAAAGAAAAAATATTTTTAGAAGGTAACTGTCAAACCAATATCGATGCCCAATGCATTTACATCACCGGGCACCGAAAGGAGCATTTAAGAGGAAAAAAGGACAATGTCAGAGAAGGTCAGTTTAGTCACTTAGTCCTGTTTAGGGATGTGAATAACTCCAATTTTTCATGGTCGAATAATCGGTGGGTAGTATGAACGAATATCGATTATTCGATGTGTGCCGAAATTCACAAAGACAGCCATGGATCATCGGCAGGAAATCACTTAATATCTTAAACACAAAATAACAACTACCTGCTAAGTAATTCCAGTCAAATTGTCTGTTCAGCCCTCAAAACGAGAGTTATTAAATTGTGAAAAATGCATTAAACTGTAATCCGAAAATGCGGTTATATGCTATAGTCCCTCCCTACAGTATCTGTGGTACAAAGGCTGAATCACGACGGTCTATACTTTCAACATTAAGAGTACGTATTTATCATTTGAAATTCGTCCCAGCCTTTATACCACAGATACTATAGGGTCTATAGCATATAACCGAGTTTTCTGATTACAGTTTAATGTAACAGTAAGCTGACAACATCGCTAATTAACACAGCAACTGCAAATTAACCGGACGGAGATAACCATGGCAACCGGTCAAACAAATTTACTTATGGCGATCTATCTGCGCGCACATCCGCCGTGTTGATAAACAAATAATCCCCCTATAAATGTCTTCATTTATTTTCTATGGCAAGTGACCGTGGTATAAGCGGGATAATGCCCTTGGACACCTGTCCAACATTAGTTCCGTCCTTTAATTCTGAATTTTGACCCTCGGGAACGAATAATCGAATAATCTGACCCATCCCTAGTTCTGTTACAATATGCTAAACCAATGCACCCGACCCACAACAAAAACCTTCATGAACCACATACACACTTCACCGTTGAAGTGAGCAGTTGAAAGCAGAAGGTGACCGTATGGACGCAAGAGCATTATTGAAATTGAACCCAAAATGAATAACCCAAAATGAATACCACGCAGGCATGTGTTGCATAGGCGGCTGCCTAAGCTGTATAGTGCCTCTGGGAAACCCAAGAATCATAACATCAACTTTCCCAAAACCCCTCCCACTCACGGCCCCCGTTAGTTTGCGTCAGAACACAGTAATTGAGGGTTTTTTTATTCTGAGAAGTCTCAACTACCAACTCTGAGGGGCTCTTTCTTTACACATTTCGGCTCATCAAAGGATTGCCCAAATTGTGTTCAACTTCAAACTGCAGTGATTCCGCCGCAAAAATAACACTTTATTCCAGGAAAATACAGCCATTTCCAATGCTGTTTGACTGGTTGAATTCCACTAGAATTGTTCAATATGCAGGTCTTGTGTGAATCAAAAAAACTTAATTTCACTAAAAATGAACTGCTTAATCTGGCAGTTTTACAGCATTCATATGTAAAAGGGCTACGGACTGCCGCAGAATAGCAACAAGCCACTAGTTGACAATGCCGTTGTGTTCCAATATTAGCCATATCCAGCTTGTACTAGTCCAGAATCATGCATCAAAGGGAAGTAAACTGCACATCAGCATGTAAGCGGGTGACAGTTTGCATTAGTCATTAAAGCCACAGCGGTGGTAGTGGTGCAACAAACACCTACGACACAGATCTCACTCGACCAGTTATCAGGAAGCAAGAAGGGACATGACAGAGGTTGTGTTCAGTGCAAGGGTGGGGTAACTTTTTGTTTGTTTGGCAGTAACATTGACATGTGTGTTTGAGCTCAAGTTAGTGGAGCGCTAGAGTACCAGAGAATGATACTTCATGGAGGACTTAAGGTGCTAAGCTGGAGCTCCTACCCCCTCAGGCCCGTCACGTGGGGCCTCAAGTGGTCTAGCCTTTGAATCAGTTGGTTATCGTGTAAATAAGAACTAGAACTGTTGGTTGCCGCCATTGTCGTTTCATCCAGCAAATCTGTAGGAATGGTGACCAATGGAAAATTGTATGAATTCCATCAAGAAAAGCCACAGGATAATTTTTTGCCACAGATGATTGGCCCATAGGAAATCATAGGCACCTCCTTCTCTTACTACAGTTCTGTATAAAGCCAGAAGAAGAAAGTTCTCTACAAATTATTCAGACTTTTCCAATCTGCACAAGACAGTATTATGCTTTGTAACTTCACGCTGCCAAACCGGGGCAACCATTTCCTCATTCTGGGTTCAGGGATAAAATTGGTTGCAAGCCCCTGCTATTTGCCTTACTTCAGCAGTTCATGCAAAGCATAATTTTGCATAAAGTAGTTGCAAAGCAGAGTTGCTTATAGTCTAATAATTAACACGAAAAGGGTTTAGATTAGTATCATTGTTGATTGAATAACAAAATCTCCCTACATCGTCCCACAAGATATTTTGATTTGCGTATTCATGGCTAGATGCTTTGAATAAAGTGAGATTGATATATGATTATGGTTAACCTCATTACTGGAAATTGTAAAACCCTATTCCATTTAACTTTTTCTGAACATTTAACCATCATACATATATTTATGTTAAGCGGAACGTTCAAGCTGGGGACTGTTGTGTATAAGTAGACTAACCTGGAGTACCCTTTGGTCTATTGACCTTGAGCAAGGCTCACCTTCCTATTAAGTGATAAGAAACATTAGCAATTAATATTCAGTTTACAGATCAAGAGATAACCTAGGAATGTGTGCCTGTGGGCAGCAGTATTATAACTACATTGCATCGACTAGACGAATTTTGTCTAGTGAGTAGAATAATACGATTTCTCCCTAATTGTTCTCACCCAACGATGTTAGTCGTGCTTGGTTTTGTTATGACAGGTCAAGCTTGTGGCGAACAAGGTCCACAGAAAGAGTCGTAGACATAACATTACAGTCGGCAAAAAACGTAAGATAAAGCTCAGATATGTAGTCCATAACTGTTGTCAATATCCATGTCTAGCTGTCAAAGAGAAAAAATAAAAGTCAACCACGTCAATATTTAAAACCAACATAAATCGATGTTGTTCAAGCGTTATCCGCATGTTTGGAACAAACGCTTATCGACAGAGAGTCTTTTCACCAGTCACTAAAGTTACCAACTTGATAAAGACATATACTCATTTGGACCTGCAGCCTCAACGCCTTGGCCAAAGTAAATTACGTCATAGTCCTGTATGTGAATGTAGCGTAAGCTAGCTGGTTAACTAGTTGAAAAGGGATATTTTGTAGCTACCGACGTTCGGTGTTCTGTAAATAACAAATGCCCTAATGTCAGTTCACCAAGCCCAGGGCACATAAGACAAGCCAACAATAGGTGTAATCTTGTCTATGGTGTACGTTACATGATGCCTTACTACAGTTATTCAACTAGTAACACTAGACAGTGAGCTGATGTAGCAGCAGGGTTAGCGCACTCCATAACGTCACTGCCAAACGTAGTCAGCTGTTTTTAACACTTGGCAGATGAAACATAACGTTGATTTACGTCTGTCTATCGTTTGTTAAGGTACTGCCGTTTCCCCAGTGACAAACAACACGAATGCATACCCATTGCTATTTCCCCCTTAGGTTAGATGGCTTAGCCTAGCCATTCTAAAGCTAGCATCTCGATGCAGTTTTGGTAAGAAAAAAAGAATCGCCTGTGTGGACTTGTCTGTTTGGCTGAGTACAATTATATAGATACGGACACACTGACACAAACGATGAAAAGGAGACGTCAGTACCGCGGCGATATTACTTGAGTGTTATTATAATTACACACTTGTGACAAGTTTAACTTACGATACTTCGGCGTCTTTCGGAGATGACATCGGCAGCTCCTATCTTTCCGTTCTTGGACCCTGGCCTTCCTTTCCGGTGAGGGACTTTTCCGGGAACCTCCCACGCTTCCGTGGTTTTCCGACCAATGGTTGTTCCTCACTTCTGTCATCGTCGGATTCAATAAAAAAATCCACCTCCTCGAGCCTTCTCGTATTAAGGATACATATTGTTTTTTTTAAATGAATCATTGCAAGGAAAAACAATTTGCAGTTGATGTTTACTCTAAATAATCGTTTAAAAAGATACACAATTGGACACTACTGATTAGATGCGGAGTGAGTTATGTGTACCACACCGTTCTAGTCCTGCTTTGTAAACGTTAAAATTTAAAAGTTCGGTGGGTATATATTTTAAAGTAAGCTACAATAGAATTGCCCAACATATGGATTTAGATCATTGTGATGAACAATGCAGAAGTCTTAATGTTCCAAATTGGATAGCCTACCCGTGTAACCCATGGGAAATATGGCAGATCTTTTCACAAACTATTGTCAGGAGGCAAGAAAATGCAGCTTGATTTGTTTTGTGAGCGACCGTACGGTGCACCATGGGCGGCTCAAGAAAATGTGAATTGCAATCGGTCGAAATGTATGTAACGGTGTACAAAAATGTAGGCTATATCTGCACACAAAATGCTTATTTTTGAAACACAAATATCTATATTTCTTTATTCAAATATCTTTGATCACCCCTTTGTCTGATTGAAGGAAGGACGAAATGTACATTTTTGTTTTGCTGTGACTCCCCTGAATGACCACTGAGTGGCAGTATAGATATTCGATATATCTTCATGTTAAAATAACGTAATGATCGTGTAATTTCGAATCAAGAAGTACAGACTGCTCACCAAGCAACATTTTTAATCCACGTCCATATATCCAATAGTAAATGCCAGTGTTCATCAAAATAAAAACATTCATTTTTGAATAGATATTCAGAAGCAAGCGATCATAATCATGCTGCATTGTCTTCCCAAAACACAGTCCTATGATCATTTGGGGGATTTGGATACCTCCAGACCCCAGAGTGGTTCAACCTGTAAGGTTAAGCTGTTGTCTGTGCCCTCAGAATCCACCATATCATTTTCTGTCCTCTCATTTCTATATTTAAACTCCTGCTGATCTGAAACTAAGCAATCCATTGAGGCTGACTGCGTTTTCATTGAATGCGTATGGCTCTGCGTTTCTGTGGGAATGGAGCTGGATCCGACAGGGTCGTTCTGTCTGGGGCCGGTGAGGGCTCCATGGTGGCCCTTGTCCTGTGCGATGCTTACATGGGCACAATGCGTCATGGGTGTCAACGCACCGAAGGTGGTGTCCAGCTGCTGTGGAAGCAGGCCGGTAGGCGTGGTGGAGTGAGGAAGGGGTGCTGGAGACCGGGTGTGGCCGGTGCCAACCTGTCTGCTCAGAGAGGGATGGGACTTACTAAGACCTCCGGAGGAACACAGAGGAAAGCTGCTCATGGCTGACAAGGAGGTCTTATAAACCAGCCGGAGTTCAGGACCGTGGCCAGGGAACCCTTGGCAGAGCGGGACGAGACCCGGAGGTGCGGGCGGGCCTGCTGCTTGGCCAGCTAAGTGGCTCATGTAAGGGGAGGTGGGCGGGGTTCTGGAACTCTGTAAGGGACCCTGGCATCGACTCTGAAACCTGTGCTCGGGGCCCGTCGGGCCGCTTTCAGAGCAACACTGGTGCACGCACGACGGGGGGATGGAACCGGATGGGTGGCAGAAATGCTTCCCCTTCTGGCCCAGAGGGGTACTGTCGCGGGCCTCGGAGCAGCCCCACAGGTTCCTGGCCGGGTGGCTGACGGGCTCATGGTGGTGGTAGCCGGTAGGCCAGTTGGGAACACCGTAAGGGACTTGGTTCTGCCAGTCGGAGGGGGTCCCGCCGGTCGCGGGGACCATCTGTACGCCATAGGAGCACTTGGATGGCAGAGAGGTTTGATGCAGCATGGTCACATGACTCTGCAGGAAATGCATCATTTCCTGCAGCTCCTTGGACAAGTTGGATACCTCTTGATTGAGGCTGGACATCTGCGAGGGAAAATTCGTTTTTGTTTTGTTCTCAATAATTATACAGTGCTGCATGAATCTATTAGATCTATATATTTTTTAAAACCCTACCTATAGGATGGCTCATTACCTAACATCGTCCCTTAACTTTTATTTATCTTTCCTGAGATGAATATCCCATCTTACTTTTAAAGTTATTATATTGATAATAAAAATGCTTAGGTCCAGTTCATTAAATATATGACATTTACAAATGTCATAGCTTTAAGCAATATTAAAAAGTAGATTTATCCCATACCTCTTTGTTTAATTTGCCGATATTCTGTTTTATATCTTCTGTTTCTAGCAGCAGGTTAGCACTTATCTGGTAAGGGTCTGTAAAAGAGAGAAAAACCATTGATGACGGACAGACAGAGAGACAAACAGGTATGAATTCATTTTCATCGTAATAGACCATTGGCAGTATTTTCCTTTGGCTGGAGAGTTACCTTTTTCATTCGTCC
>NC_044049.1:10348602-10361102 GCF_902167405.1 Gadus morhua | reverse complement strand
TCACCCATAGGCAACCTTGAGCACTACCTGTCACTCAAACCCCTCCACATCCATTTGAATGAAGCGTGAAAAAGCTGATGAAATAACTAGTATAATAATTATTATCTGCCACCAACCTCGTTGGCATTGATCCCGTTGTTGACGGACCAAGTGGCCTGAAAGTACTCCAGCATGCGCTGCTTGAGCTGCTGAGGAAGCCGGTGGACGCGGATGAAGTCCTTTAGGTCCTTCATGCGCGTGTGGTACAGCGACCGCCGGGAGTACATCCTCTGGATGATTGCCGTCACGTTACCAAACACCACCGCATGCATCAGGGCTGAACGGGAATCAGAAAGGAAAACCGACGCAAGACGCTTGTAAAAGGTTGTAATGATTATTCAAATGCCAATAATGCCTGTTTCTTGTACGACGCTTTATTAGTACTCAAAGACGCTGGTCAGGTGATAAAGATTCCAAGTACCAAAAAAGTGTATTCAAGCAGCAACGTGTTGCAGGAAAACAAAAGGGGTAGGGGGAGCTGTGAAACAACAACCTTTGACTATTTCGGACCAAACTCACCGCCCATGAGCATGATGCAGATGGAGAAGATCTTCTCGGCGTCTGTGTTAGCGCACACGTTGCCGAAGCCCACGCTGGTGAGGCTGCTGAGGGTGAAGTACAGCGAGGCGATGTAGGCACTGGCCGTGGACGGCCCCCCGCTGGTACTGTTGATGTACGGAGTGTCCAGCCGCTTGCCCAGCTCTTGGAGCCAGCCTGGTGCGAAGGAGAGGAGAGGAAGGTGTGGGAAAGGGCGGGAAAAGCGAGGGAGGAGGTAACGAAGGGAGAGATGAAAACAGAAAGGGAGACGGAAAGGAAGGACGGAAAGGAGGGAGGAAGGATAAAAAGAAAGGAGGGAGGAGGGACGGAAGGATGGAAGGATAGAACAAAAAGGAAGGAAGGAAAGAAGAAAGACGTCCAATGATATTTATTTGCACACATCGATAAACATTTTAGTTCACGCCTAAATGTGTGTGTGTGTGTGTGTGTGTGTGCGTGTGTGCGTGCGTGCAAGCTGGCGCTTGGCCAACCAGCTGCTTGTGCCCGGAGTGGCAGCCACCAAGGAGGATAACGCAGTCGCCCCATACGTTGATATCAAGTACCACACAGTGGGGGGCCTGGATCTCAGTGTACAGCCTCTGCTCTTCACTTCCTCTTTGCGAATGAAGGGAAAGAGCTGGCGGAGCACTCAGACATCTGACGCAGGGTGTGTTTTGAGAGTCTTACAATATGAGGCGATATGCCATCCAAGAGTGTCAGTACATCCCCTTCCATCTGTGCTGATTAATGTGTTTCAAGGATGAACACTCTCATGAATTGAAGCACACTCTTTCACACACACACACACACACACACACACACACACACACACACACACACACACACACACACACACACACACACACACACACACACACACACACACACACACATACAAACACATCACTAATGAATGCTTTTCAAAGAAGTGCACAGTCACACACACACACACAGTTCTGGGTCATCTTGTTTAGTGATTCTAATTGTTGGGGTCGACAAACTCAATACCATTTTGAAGGGGTTGCGAGAGGATTACCAAAAAGTATGTTTTCCGGAATTGTTTTCTTCATGTAATACAGCAAAAACACTTTATTCAAACTACCAGAAATAGCTTCTAAGTATGCCAAAGTTCACAGGGTTTCTGATAAATAAATAACATTTACCACCAGTGGCTCACAGAATTGAAATGCATCACCATGGTAACATGTGCCTGATCTTCCCCAACGTGTAGGGCTGATACTGCTCACTCCTAGTGCTAGCCTAGGCTTGCTTGGCTAACGTGGACCACTTGATTGTTTGTGGTGGTGGTGCTGGCGGAGGTGGTGGGGTTGACCGTGGTTGAGTGACAGGTGAAGATTGAGAAATAGTGAGAGAGAGAGAGAGAGAGAGAGAGAGAGAGAGAGAGAGAGAGAGAGAGAGAGAGAGAGAGAGAGAGAGAGAGAGAGAGAGAGAGAAAGAGGGATGCATAAAGCGAGACCCGGGAGGAAACAGGGAGTGTGTGCGTTTGTGCTTATGTGCGTCCGTGGATGCCTGTGTGTCCACCGTTGGGAGTAAGTCAGGAGGGACAACGGGGTCGCAAGTGCCGGCCCAAATCATTCGAGGGGTCACAAGCTTACTAGTTCCACCACTAGTCTAGACGGGACCTCTCCCAAAACTACTGACACACAAACCCATCCACACAAACACAAACCAAGACACTAACCTATGTCCCAGGTGACGGGGTCGCTGCTCTCGATCTCCTGCCGTCCGATGACGTACCACACGCAGGCCATCCAGTGGGCCAGCAGGGCGAACACGGACATGAGCAGGGTGAGCACCACGGCGCTGTACTGGGAGTAGCGGTCCAGCTTCTGCAGCAGCCTCAGCAGCCGCAGCAGACGCACCGTCTTCAGCAGGTGTACCAGGGACGCCTGGGAGCGGAGAGGGACGGCGACACGAGAGGAAACACATGCCATCACTATTGTCCCAAGTTCAAGCGATTCATTGCTGAACTCAAGGGCAAAACAGAAAACGGTGGGGAATGATTGTATGGTATTGTCTGTGTTGTGGGTTTTCTTTCTGTACGGCTGCTATATGGCAGAGGGCACTGAAAGAGCAGTCTGACAAAAGGTGTTGTTTTTCATGTGGATCTGTATTCCATTGCTATTCCAGGAAGTGGATTTAGGTAATGGCAGCAATTTTCTACTGTTTATGGGGGGGGTTGGGTTTATATGGATCAGTATTGAATACAAGAGAACCGACAACATTTCTATAGAAAAGAAGGTTGAGGTCAAGGTGTGGGCCGCGCTAAAGATGTTGATACACAAAGAAGACATGTGCACACACCCACCCATGCAGATACAGTGCATGAAAATACTACATCAGTTTCAACTCTCACCACTGTTATGTTGAAGGCGTACAGGAGGTCAAAGGGCAAGGCTGCGATGAGATCAACAAAGAACCAGGTGTTGCAGTAGTGAAGAAAGATGGAGTGGGCATCGTACACCACTTGACCCGACTGGCTCACATAGGTGGTCCGGAAATTCAGTACGATATCTGAAGAGGAGAAATTGATACAGTAAGTCATATATAAATATATCAAAGCTAAACTGTATGTATCCCTTGCGGTCTTACCCTTATATGTGTGGCATCAGATGCTAACCTTTCCCGCCAAAATCTCTGAGTTGCATTCGAGGGAGATTGCTCCAGCCTGTCACTTGACCTATGAGGAGCAACTTGCTCTGATGTGCTAACCCTAACCCTTTTTTTTTGTCTTGAAATTTCTTATCTATGAAAAACTTGAAGAAGTGATTCAGTTTTTCATTGTTTTCCTTGCTAATGCACAATGAAGAAAATAAATACTACACTTGCTTTTTAGAGCATGGCATTAGGACTTTCTGGGATAAGGGTTCGATCCCGAATGGGGTAACCCATGCTTACAACATATGCACTCACTTCATTTTAAAACACTTTAGATCAAATCATCCATAAAGTGGCAAATGTTACTGTAATATATCATTGATCATTGTACAAATACATTTAACTGCATTCTTGGTTCGCTCTGAATGTGTTAACCTTATAAGACTATCTTTACATATGCTTGTTGAAGGAGGTGGGGCCCCATGACAGCTGTGCTATAAGACTTCTTTTGTCGACTAAATTAGGACAAGGTGGAACATCTCTAATTACTATCTGTAACCGGGGCAACAGAGAAATCATGAGTGTACTATCTGTAACCAGGGCAACAGCGAAATTGTGAATGTGTGAATGTGAATACCCTCAGCTTCGAGGGTATTTATAGTATTGTATTGTGTTGTTGTAAGTTGTTATAAGTTACGCATTAAGTTACTGAGCTGGTGAATAGTGAGTTGGTATTGTTATGATGAAGGTGTTAGATTTGGATATTACGACATATCCTGGATAACAAATACGCAAACACACCCTGCCAGGAGGCAAAAGACATAATGCTAATGAAAAACCATGATAATAAATAAGCGTTATTCAATCAATGGAGGGGATTTAATAACAGTTGTGTAACAATCTGAGCGTTTACCTTATTTGTTCTCACAGCTGGAGTGTTTCTCGGTAAACTTGCCCTACATCAGAAGCAGGGCACTGCTGCCTCTATTTACCATCGCTCATTTACTTCAACAAGCGTGAATTCAGTTTTGAAACATGTCATTTATTAGCAGGCAGGCTAATGGTCTGGATCTTTTGAACCTTTTGGCTTTGCGCCAAACAACCTAAGCCCTAGCACAGCATTACTCATCTCGTCTGAGTGGGACAACCAACAATGCCTGAAAGGGCCTCTGTCATTCCCCCAGGTGTGATGTTGATCAGCCACAAGCCAATTTCAAATCCTAACCATTAGTGACACCAGATGTGGGTCCAGTCCACAGTATAGGCGGGTGTGTTGATCCGCCAATCACGAATCTGGACGGACTGTAACGGCTAATCCTCATCACACCTGGGGCATCAAACAGGAGGCCTCGAACAGCCGTTAGACAAAGGCCGCGCCGGAACATCCTGCGTCTCACCCAGAATGAAGAGCATCTCCACGGCGATGTCGCTCCCCGCGGCGCCGCGGGAGACCGCGTGGGAGGAGTCCTGCTCCCCGTGGGCGCCGCCCCCCTCATCGGGGCCCGTGAAGCACACGTCGTACGGCACGGTGACCGCCACGTAGAAGGTGGCCAGCAGGATCAGCCAGTCCCACAGAGCCTTGGAGACGCTGTAGTGGAGCAGGATGAAGTGGGACTTCTTCACCGCCGCCACCTTGTACTCGGGGAGGGAAGGCTTCTGGAACACGCTCTGAAGGGAAAACAGAACCAGCAGTCATAAACGAAACTACAAAGGCCAGCTCGGCAAGATAGATTGAAACAACCTAAGACTCATTGTTGTTCTAGATTCTCGTGTACCCTGATCTAGGGAATATAGGCATTATCTGTCTATTACATTCTTTTTATCCATTCTATAAATTCTCTAAAAAAATTGGCCTCTTTATTTTTTCAGTATCTACACTTTTTCCAGCTATCCAAGTATCAGCAAAAATAATTCAATTCTTAACAGCAACCCGGATAACATAATTTTATTTCCGCGCACATCATGGACCAAAATTATTTTATCATGAATAGGAACAACCAACTCAGTGCTTACCACAGAACTTAATGGAAGGGTTTAAAGGGTTTGTCGATAAATTTAGAAACGCATTACAAAGAAGAAGGAAAAACATCTCCCACGCACTTAAAGTAAAATGTATTAGTTGAGTGACCATATGTGGCAGTTATTTTATATTTTTCTTCAATAGCGAACATTTGAAGGGATACAGTGAGCTGTCTGTAATTGGCTTAGAGTCCTTTTACATCGAAGGTGATTATTCATAGTGTTTTTTTTCCCCAATGTTAAAGGATGGTTGACGGAGGTTTCTGGTTCTTAAAGCACAATCCTCTTAATTCATCCATATTGGTAAACTGGTAATCCACGCCAACAGCCTTTCGATACACTATTTATTTAAAACAAAAAACAAAAAAAAGAAATATTATATTTTTGTAAAAGGCATACGTTCATCACTAGGCTACATAGGCTGAGTAATCCGTAGTTTCCGATCATAATCGGAACCTGCTACATATTCACATCGTGACTGATGTCAATAGTTTTGACACAACAATTCTGTTTCACATCTTTTTCTCTTTTTTACTGTATCTCTACGCGTATGGTGTAAAGCACCTTTACCCAGAATTCGGGGGAGCTGTTGAATTCCAAATTCAAAATTTTGCATAGGTCTACAGAATGGGAGTTTGCTTGGTTAGCATTTGCTTTCCGTTAGCCGCCACTACTGACTTGCAGTGTAAAAGTAGCATTAGCTCCTGTTCATGCTTGGAGGAAACCCTTTTAATTACTTTCCAAAGATTCCAATGTGTTCCAAAAATTAAACCTTCTTCAAAACAAATGGCCGGTAAAACATCACCACATTGTTGTTTGTCTACAAACACACATAATTCGGCACTATTTTCGGGTCTGGGATTATAAGGCCACCTGTGATTCACCACTGATTGGTTACCTTCAGCGTAGACTACCCAGCCAGAAGCAGAAGATAATGTACGCAGTCGTCGCTGCCATATTGCTGAACATATTGTTGGTGTGTGTTTATTGACAAAATGCAGTCTTGTTACTGGCACTAATTTGAAATTATCTTCCGGAGAGTCCTCACTCCAAAACCCCCCCTGATCAGTGAGCAGCACCAAGTTCCTGGGGGTTCACATCAGTGAGGATCTCTCCTGGACAACCAACACTACATCACTGACCAAGAAGTCCAAGCGGCGCATCTACTTCCTCAAGCTGAAGATAGCAAGAGCCCCCCCCCCCCCAATCCATCATGTGCTCCTTCTACAGAGGCACCATCGAGAGCATCCTGACCAGCTGCATCCCTGTGGTATGGGAGCTGCACTGCTTCCAACCGCAAGACCCTGCAGCGCACAGTGAAGGCTTCTGGTCGGATCGTCTGTGTCCCACTCCCCTCCCTCCTGGACATCTACGGAACTCGCCTCACCCGCAAAGCAACCAGCATTGTGGGTGACCCCACCGCTCACATAGCATCTTCAGCCATCTGGGAGACGGTGCCGCAGCCTCTGGGCCGGCTCCACCAGACTGGCAAACAGCTTAACCAGGCTGTCAGGAAGCTCAACCCTCCCTTCCCTCCCTCTTCCCCCACGAACTCTGGACTCTGAAACCCCTCCCAAATGACCCCACTCCTTAACATTTCAATCTATTTTTATTTTATTTTTTTCACACCTTTGCACTATTTAGAATTTATTTATTGTAAATATTACTTATTTTATTTGACCTAATATTCTCCCTTTTCTCCTTATTTGCACCGTGGGTCGGAGACAAACGCAATATCGAATTTCTGGCACATATATTTGAATTGACTATATGTCTGACTCTGACTTTTGAATTTCAAACACATATTTGCAGATACCAGATTAAGACTTTTCAACATCTCCAAAACCTGATTATCAGGGCGGTCCTATTACAAACTTTGCATTTCGATTACAGACTTGAGAAGTGGCAATTATTTTTAAAAATGTATGGGAATATTTGCTGTAGAAAAAAGTTTCACTGGTCCTGTTTGATTAATTAGAGATCATATTTATGCTTTATACTTATACTTATATGATTAATTGTATAGTGAATAGTCCACCCTTCTAAAGTGATCAGGGTCATTTATGATAATTATCCAAATCAAGGTTTTGAAGAAGTTTATGGGCTTGCTAGGATTTGATTACCTGCTGATCCAATCTGGATTAAAAGTGATCAAAATGCCCATTTCAGAATTAAATCTCACCAGATCTGATTGGATGTCATTTGATCTTTCAGTCAAGATTAAGAACTGAAAGTTAATAGCTTCAGTTACTGCCTTAACGTTTATGGATTCGGGGAGTCATTTAATCCTTATCCTTAAAAGCTTTAAAAGAGTTTAGCTCATAATGAAGATGCACTATAATTTAATTATATTCAGAGCAGCTCCTCTGTTTTAAAGGACAATTGATCGGACTTTGTTAGGCGTGCTTCGGACAACAGGCGGCCAATCAGAGAAAAGACTCACATTGGAGAGTTTCCCCTTGCCCCTCTTGGTGAACAAACTGGTCAGGTGTGAAAACGCTGTTCTTCCTCGTTCATGAGCCTGCGAGAAATGTGTCCGGTTGTTCTTTGCGCTCTGGTGGGCAGCATCTGAAACACCTGCATGAGAAAGGCACAATAAATTCACTATGGAAATCTGTGTCACACACAGAGGGTCATTCTCATCTGTTCCTTGTCTCCCAGAATTAGCGCTGTACTCTGAACCATAAGCGCCTGAGGGCCTAGGGGTAAAACCTAGAGGGTCATTAGCAGGATGATATGTCTCACTGTTTCTTCTGCTGTTATGTTGGCTCTTCCCGTAGGAGTCGCTGACGTCTTTAAAGGAGAACAGAAACAGGACCACCTCGCCCTTCTCGTTCTTAATTGGCACAATGTCCAGGAGGCACCAAAATGGACTTCCTGAGAATGACAAAAAAAAAAAAGGAGAAATCAATCAATATTACTTACTGCTGTTTTGTGAGTGTTGATACTTGTTTTTTATGACGTTTATTTCCATGCGTTTTATTCAACGTGTTTATTTTTTGTTCTTCCTGAGTAGAAGCTCAGTGAGTGAGGAAGAAAATTGAATGTGAGTGAAGAAAGTGTTTTCCGCATCAATCATCACCATTCTTCTGGTAGAAGCGGACCTCTCCCTGGTACTCCTGTTGGCTCTCGAGCGCTTTGTCCACCTGCGCGATCGCCCGCTCGCTGGACTCATCGCCGTGCAGGAAGCGACACGCGCAGTTCTTCTGCATAACCTCAGTGCGAACGAAGCCCGTCAATTCGCAGAAGCCGTCCGAGCAGTAGACAATAGGGTAGCCATGGCGACCTTGAGCGTTTCCCAGCAAAAAGTTGCTGTCTGTAAAAAGAAGAGAGCTAATGATTTCAATTATAACAACAGAGAGCGGAGAGAGGTTGTGAGGTTATGAAACGAGAATTACTCACACACGCACACATACACACAAACACACGCACACACACACACACACACACACACACACACACACACACACACACACACACACACACACACACACACACACACCCACACACACGCACACACACACACACACACACACACACACACACACACACACACACACACACACACACACACACACACACACACACACACACACACAACTGATGAATACGAATATTGGAGTTATTCAGATAGAGTAGAATGCAAAATGTAATCTTGTACCTGCACCGCCCTAACGTCCCTGTACATTATGATCAGGGTTTTTATAGAGTAAACCCTTAATGATGAAACAATATATGGATCAAAGCTGGTTGCTATGACGACATGTAATTACTCAGAGCTTGTTTCCTTGGTGTTTGGATTTGTTTTCAGTGTCTAACAACAAAGACAAATGGTTTAATCTTAATTATTGGAAATGTGTCCTTAAATGGTCTCAACTCAAGATATGTCTCTATATTGACTCCTATAAATTAAGTCAGAGCCCTCCAATGTGTTTGTATTCACCAACATATGAGGACAATTGTACTTGCAGAGTTCATTTGGGGAAAGACATCTAATAATTCTGAGGAACTGAAAGAATACATTTTACTATAAAGATGATACTCCATTGTCAATACAACATTCTAATCAGTATCACAACAATTCTAAATAGCATTAAATAGTTGGCAAACACATGATCCACCAAGGCAGTATAAGACCGATGACTGATATGTTAAATGACACTGATGATACGGTCTTTGGCCTTCCCATGACCCTTAGAGACCAGAGACAAACCAGGAGCTAATCAACAAAAGTACTGCAGTGTCCCATTTCACCTGTTTAAAAAACACCAGAACTACATTGAAAAAAAAACAACTCACACTGATGTAAAGGTTTTTTTAACCTGAAACCAAGGTCTTGGTGGTATTAGTTTACTGTAAGACATTTTACCTTGTGGATTATCAAGTGCATTTATAAGGACCCTATCATAGTCACAGTAGAAAGGTTTCACAACGATATTTTCATCACACCTCCTATTCCTATAAGAAAAGGAAAACGTCCCCTTAACCCAGTGGAGAAACAGCAGTAGCAAAAGGTCAGTAATTAAATACATTGTTGACAAAAGCAACAATTTAGTGTTTAAAGACTAAATAAAAGGCTTAATAAAAGTATACAATGATGGATACAAATGATTAATGTTTATTCTGCATGTATACGTGTCTAGTTATTAGCCCACACAGCCAAAGAAACATTACCTAACAAAAAAAGGAAAAGGTGGAAAAATCAAATTAAGACACGGAACATCATAATTGGCGAGAACAGCACCTGATCAGTGGGAAAGAAGAAAATGTGACTTTTTTAGTGTTGCCATAGCGATGTCTGGAGAAAGGCATAAGGCTGAGCATATTGGATAGATAGATCGATCGTGTGTGCAGAAAGTGCAGTTTAAGCTCACTCAACTATTTGCTTTTCTCCATGTGATATTCTCCATGACCATGAGAGTGGTTGCATAACACAACTATGTTTTGAGAGATGATCTATGTTCAATAGAAAGAAAAATTGATGGTATAAGATTTTGGCCATTACGTAAATTAGGTCTGAAGTTCTTTGTAGTATAATCCATGGTCCTTGGTTTTGTCTTTCTACTTTTCTGTAACTAGCTGAATCCTTGAGGATGTATTTTTGTTCTGTTCATCTCTTTTGAACAAATGTGTCCATCCATCTATCATATGCCTGACAGTTGCCAAGCTTATTGTCTGCTTAGCCAATTCAATATTCTGTATAAGGCAATGTTGGTTCGTCCCTTCTATTATCTGAGGAAACCCTGCAAACTTAATAGAAATGCATTCTAAAAGCTACCGGCTGGGTATGGAAATACAATGCAGAACTAAAAATAATGCCTGGAGTTGTCATGGTTTCTATAGATTCATGATGGTTTCCCCACCCAACTGACCAATAAAGCCTATATAGGTGAGGTAGGAGGATCACAGCTTCTGCTACTGGGAACAGTTGTTCAATTTAAGAATTGTAATTCAAAAGAGGACGAGAAATGAGAAACATGGTACATGAAGTACGTTCTATGTATGGTCCATATTGCTCTCACAAATCTTTAGTGCGTCATCTGCAAGCACATCTCTCTCCTCCTCCCCCCCCCCCCCCCTCCCCTTCAAGACAAACACAGTCGTTTATCCACAGAGACAACACAAACCATAAATCCACCTATTTGGGAGCCGGAGGAGCGCTATGATTTCACCGCCCACACGCCGGCAATTAAAATCGAGCCGGCTACGGAAAGTAGGAAGGATCGGGATCTTAAACGCACCAGCGAGATGCCCTTGCACGCTGTTGGTTCACCATTATATAACCATATCTTTGCATATCAAATAACCTTTTTGAAATGAACGGATGTATAAAAAAGCAGTGCAGTTTCAAATGGACTGTATTTGTTGATGTGAATGAGCCTCTTGACCGAATGTTAACCGATATGAATAATAGATTTACTTTCCAAGAGCACGCAGCGGTTGGCGGATGGGGAAGCCACAGGGAGAGTTGACCCACGTTTAGCCTCTGCATCATTTATTGTTCTCAATGTCTCATCTGTTCATAGGTCAGTGCCGTGTCATGCTAAGAGCTTGGAACTCAAGAGCCTCAGGTCCTCACCACTGCCACATACTGTATTTGTTACTCAATCGAGAGCAGAGTTTACGCCATGGTACCCTGCAAGAAGGAGACGTTATTTTATAATTACACGCGTCATCTGAGGTGATCTCAGGTTTACGGTTAGGGTCCACCTTCATTTTCATAGTGGATACATGCCTCACTTTTATACTTGTTAAGAATCTTTTTCCAGTAGTTTTTGAAGTCTTTATAATAATAATAATAATAATAATATCTTTATTTATATAGCACCTATAAGAACGATGGTTTACAAAGTGCTTTGACATAAGACATTTAGGAAGAGAATAAAAAGACGGCGTCATTTAAAAGCATGTCTATAAAAATGTGTTTTAAGAAGTGAATTAAAAGTCGTTACTGATTCAGCAAGCCATATCACCGTGTGCAGGTCATTCTAAAGCCGTTGCGCCCTGGTGGAGAATGCCCGATCTCCTCTAGTTATGAGCCTCGACCTAGGAACAGTAAGGAGGGCCTCGCTAAGGCTGGGCAGCATATCTGTGAGGTACTCGGGGGTAGACCTCGACAAGCCTTAAAAGTGATCAATAAAATCTTAAAATCGATTCTAAAAGAGACAGGGAGCCACTGCAAATAAGCTAAGACAGATGTGTGATGTGATGTCGTTGGTTCAAACCAGTGAGAAGCCTAGCTTCCGAATTCTGAGCCAACTTGAGGTTGGAGAAAACAGGACTGTACAACTTTGTTAATGTGAGGGATGAAATAGAAGTCTGAATCTAAAATGACACCTATGTTTCTGGCAGTGGGCTTGATATTACTGGATAATGGACCGAGACTGATGGGACTGGGGATGGTGGTAGGCGGGTTGGACAGTATTATTTTGGATTTGGTGTTGTTAAGTTGGAGGAAGTTATGGGCCATCCAGTGGTTCACGTCTTTGAGGCAGTCTAAAACTGCAGCCAGGCTTCTCGGATTGTTGGGTCTCAGCGGGAGGTATATCTGTGTGTCGTCAGCATAGCAGTGAAAATAAACATTTAATTGGATAATTTGGCCGAGTGGGAGCATATATATTGAAAATAAAATAGGACCTAAAACGGAACCCTGCGGTACACCATAGGCTATTTGGGTTGTAGAGGAAGAGTGGTTTCCAATGGTGACCGCACAGGTTCTGTTAAAAAAATAAGAATTTAACCAACCAAGTGCGTTGTCCTTGATACCAAAAAAGATTTAAGACAAT
>NC_044049.1:10331102-10343602 GCF_902167405.1 Gadus morhua | reverse complement strand
CGTGTCTCACTGTCCCTATAAAACATAGGGAATTAATAGAGAATGAATCTAGAGTGCTCTTGATGCATATTTCTCACCTTGTTTCCTTCATAGTCCTACATCTTCAGAGTATTTTTACTGAACCTTATGATTTGAAAAATGAATATACCATTGTGTTTAGTCACAACGCTATATTAATTGAATACCATGAAAATAACTGAACCATGAGAATAACTATCTGAATGTCTCCTTGCATAATGCATACTAATGACGCCGGTAATCCATCCATCAATACCGCTCATTAGACAATTCACAACCAATTTTCCTAGATTATCTTTCAATTTCATCAGAAGGATATAATAATATATTCCAACGCTAATTGTCCACAACACACTAACACACACACACACACCAACCTATCCACCCGCACATCAAGCTACCCACCCACCCGCACAGCAACCTACCCGTCCACACACACCCACGCATCCACACCTGAGCTACAGGATAGCCCTGTGACTGGGGTGTTTCACTCTGCCAAAAGCCAAATGGCGACCGCCTACAAGTAGGCTTCCTTGAGCAAGATGCAAGATTGCATCTTGACTTCACACTTACCCAAAAGTGAGGAGTCCCCTTTGGTTTGGAAAATGGCTCCCAAATGATAGTAACACAAACGGCTTACCTTGAGCACTGATTTCTCCACCCCAGCAGGTGTTTGGGACACTGTGGAGGACCACTTCATTTTCTCCGGTGTTTTTCTCGATTCCTCAGAAGTTCTCACCTTATCGAAAGCAGTGGTCAGGCTTTCGCTTTTATACACACACACAAACACCACCATAGGCTGTCCACAACACCCAACACCTCAGCATCAGCATCACTACAACTCAGAACCACCCCCACCGGCATCTTTAGGGACGTCAACAGCAACCGGCATAAAAACACAACAAAGGTCTCTTTTTGTTAATTAGTTTCTTGAGGTAAACAGATCACCATCTTCGTCTTCGTCATCTCCACAGAAAGACCTGCAACCTTTCAGAATCTGCTGGTATGTCTTTTGTGGATGGGATGCCAATAGGTGTATTAGCCCATACCAGGGTAATGAGAAGGCAGAGAAAGGGCCTCAATTAGCCATTGACATCATCGTACGATGATGCGACACAATAGACCAAAAAATTAATAAAAGAGGACTGTTATTTCTGTGCACAACTCTTGGACTAATGATGCATATTGGGATAATAATATAAATAGAAAAGTCAAGGATAGTATCTATGTTTTGTTGAACATACAGAATGATTCAGCTAATAAGTTGCAGAATATGGACACTTCTGGTGAGATACGTTTTCTCCGCAAATGATAATATAAAACGGAACTTCTCTTCCCTATGCCATCTATGTAAAACTGTCACTTTCTCATGAAAGATAAAATCTATATTTTATGCCATCTAATGTACAAAAGCTTGCATTACCTCAAATAATGTCATGTAAATGTTCATTTATTCATTTATTTATTACGGCTCACGGCCATAGCACATGGCATGGAGCACAAAATTCAACTTAAATCATTACATACCAAAACAATGGTGCACGGCAAGGGAAAAACCCAAAACATTACTTAAACAATGGCAGGACATTTCTCAGAAAGGCACCTGTTTTAGCAATAACCCCTGAGTTATTTGACCTCAAAAGCAAAATCAGTTTGATCTTAGATGGAGAATAGACATAATATTTTGGCAGGTATTTTTTTCTATAATACATTACGTTTACATTTTTACACTCAAAAAGCACATGATATTCGTCGCCAACACAATGGGAATCGCAGATGTTGCACATTCTTTCGCTTCTTTCCAGCCCTTTGTATCTTCCAGTGACTTTAGGTATTCTGGTGTTATTCGTTCTAAAATTGCAGATAGCCTGTCTGGAGTTTTGGTTTTCATACATCAGGTATTTTTCTAATTTAAACTCTTGTTTAAATTCTATGTACGTGTCACAGGAAGTCATGCTTGTAAGCTCGCTCTGCCACCTCTGGATGAATTGATCTTTTAACTTCTGCTCAACAATTTTTTTCAGCCAGTTGATGTTGTTGTACTTTTGTGTTATCCAGATATATGACAACCCGCAGTCATCCAGTATCTGTTTCACCTGTGATACCCAGGGTGAAGCATATGCACCACTGCTATGCAAGCTGTGTAGCTGATTGTACATGATTTTACTAAGTTTACTTTCTTTACTTTCTAACAGTCTCCCCCAATATCCAATTATTCTTTTTTTAACTGTAACACAGAGTGGGTACCGTCCAAGCTCTCCATACACCATATGACTGCAGGTTGTCATTTTAACTTTTAAGATGTACTTTAGAAATTTGAGATGTAGTTTTTCTAACAGATGTAGTTTTTCAAACCCCCACACTTCACATGCATACAACATAACTGGAGTAACCAACTTGTCAAAAAGGTCCAGAGTGACATCTACAGAAAGCTGAAGCTTTCTGCATTTGTTGAGTAAAGCAAACATTGCACGCAATGCTTGCTTATGCAGTTCCTCAATAGCAATTTTAAATGAGCCATTATAATTCATGATGACACCAAGATATCTGAAACAATGTACAGTCTCTAGACTTTGACCGTTGCACACAAACTGTAGTGTACTAGTATCCGCTCTCCTAAAACCAAAAACTGTAACTTTAGTTTTATCGCTATTAATTTTTAGTTTCCATTTCTCACAGAAGTCACACATATGATTTATCGCTTTCTGTAACCCTCTCTTAGTTGTAGACATGATAATAGTATCGTCAGCGTACATCAGTGCCATTAGTTGTATATAATTGTCTAACACAGCATCATCAAAAGTAATGGGCTCACAACCTTTTTGTAATAGATAATCCTCCAAGTCATTAATGAAGAGGGCAAACAGCAGTGGTGATAAGTTTTCACCCTGCCTGACTCCTGTTAAACTTGCAAAAAACTCAGATTTAGCTCCATTAACATATACGCATGATTTTATATTTTTATACATGTTGATAACTAAATTAAGGAATTTACCTTCGATACCTATTTTTAAGAGCTTATGCCAGAGTGCATCTCTCCAGACTGTATCAAATGCCTTACTATAATCAATGAAACAGCAAAATAAACTTTTCTTTTTAAAGCGGTACAAATCAATGATTTGTTTGAGTAAAAAGATATGATCGACGGTCGAGTAGTTCTTTCTGAATCCTGCCTGGTTCTCCTTCAGTGTAGAATTATCTTCACAAAATGTACATAGCCTTTCATTCAAAACATTCGTAAATAATTTACCTAAACAACTCAAAAGTGTGATTCCTCTATAGTTATCACAGTCTCTCTTATCCCCTTTCTTTTTATATATTGGCACGATTAAACCAAGCACCCAATCCTCGGGGATAACACCTGAATCCAAGATCTTATTAAACAAGAGAACATATAGAGGCATAAAAATAGTTGAGGTGCTTTTAATGTATTCGTTCAGCACTGTATCTATGCCTGCAGCTTTTCCTGGTTTTATTTTTCGAATAGCCTCATTAATTTCCTGTTCAGTGAAACACACATTCAGAACAATACTGTCTATTATTTGTCCGTCACTTTCAAGTTCTTGGAGCTCATCTATTGGTACACCCCCATCAGATAAGTTTTCAAAGTGGTCATGGAATTCTTCTACTGTGATTGGACAAACACTTTTGATTTTGCTAGAATCATTCAGCTTCTTCCAGTACAGCTTTGGATTCTCAGATTTCATGCTCATTAACTCGTCACTGAGTTTCTTCCTATGGGCCCTCTGAGCTTTGTGCAACACTCTCCTATACTCTTTACTTTTTTCCCTTAAACATTCAGCATTAGCCACACTTCTATGCTTCTCAAGCATTCTTTTAACTTTTCTATATTCTTTTCTTTTTTCTCTACATTCACGGTTAAACCATGCTGCTATTTTTCTTTTACCAAGTTTTAGGTTTTTCTTCTGCTTTTGTGTTTTTGGGAATGTAGTCATTGCACTTTTTATCATAATATCACAAACACACTTCGTTATTTCATTAACTGACATGCTGTCTACATTACATAACAGATTCTCGACCTTGTCAAGGTCTATGTTTGTGGTAAACTCGATTTCTTTTTCTTTCTCCCATTTACCAATTCGTTTTTCAGCTATTGTATCTGTGAGCCTTAGCTCGTCCCTTACTGGTGTATTTGCCCTGCAGTGTTCCCCTCCATGATTTACCTCCAAGATGACTTCAACAAGGCAGTGCTTATCAGAAAATAAAGAATCAAAAGAATGTACACAGAAATGTTTTACCTTGCTCAAAACAAATGGTACCCCTATCATGTAATCAATTACACTATTGTCAACAGTTGTTGCATTACCAATGTGTGCATCATCACCACACCTACCAGGTCACCTGATGTAACTGGTTATCATCAGGTGACCTGATATATTTTTTTTGTCTGCCTGTTTTTCACTCTTTCACTTAGAATAGCTCAGCTGAATTTCAGCAACTTTATTCTATCAGGTAGACTTCTGAAATTCAGATACAATGATGAAGAGTCTACAGAATCCATCATGATGTATGAGCTGCTTTACTTGCAGAAAGAAGCACAACATAACAAGAGGTATTTTTGCTAAAAACACATCTCATGCACCAATAACATTGAGCTCGACAAAGAAAAAGAGGAGACAGAGGCAACAATGACGGCTATTTTAATGGGCCACTTAAAATAACTCTTAAAGAGTACACAATTACTTGATATTGTGATGAAACAGAAAAAAACGAAACACTCATTGGCTAATGTTTGACCAACCTGTGTGGGTGTTCATCATACCCTTTCAGCAGTCTTAACTACCCTGCTTCTTTCACTTAACACAACTTTGTCTATAGCGAAGTAATGTGTATAAAAACAAATTGTGATATTAATTTCTAAACATTTATTATTATTATAATGTCAATCTTCAACGTTTGTTTCTGTGATCATTAACATTGTTCCCTTCATCTTACATACAGTTTTTACAACCAAACACCCCCCCCCCCCCCCCCCCCCAAAAAAAAAACACTTATACTCTGTAGGCTCGGACAACAGACAGCAGTAGCGTGCTTTTCCTTTTGACAGTTGGTCTTTTGGGAGTCATTTGTGAGCTAACCCAAGACCAAAATATAACTGACGCAAATGACATCACACACGCACGGCACGCAGAGTCCTTCGGGCCGGACTTGATTACTGTTTAAAGGAAAGGGAGGTAGAAGAGGAGGAAGACCTTCATCACTGAAGAAGACTCCATTTAGGACGACAACAACACCATTATGAGATGATTAACAGCTGCTGTGAGGGTAGATTTCCGCTTTTTTTTTCTTTTACTTCTTATTCATTGCCACCAACCGCATGTTCCTGGACGGTTCTGAGATGGTCGGTGAGTTCTATATAGTTCATCTGGGGTTCAAGTTGCAAGACTTGGCGCACTGCAGAAAAAAATAATGACTATCTCTTATTTATTATTTTTGTCTTGAGGGAAGCTGCCTCTAGGCTGCATTGAGCAGGAGGAAATCTAAGGTTGACAATCGAAAGAGGTGGAATCAAAATGACGGGGGGGAAAGATAGCCACAAAGAAAGACAGCAAATTAAAAGTACAACAAAATAAAAAACAAAGACTTGCCAAAGTGTCTTTTGCGGGGAAATTCAAAGGCAAATATATGCGGTATGAAATGCCAATAACATTGAGAGCCTGTACCCATAGATCTGTATCAAATAGTGTAGTGGGGGCAAGTAGTGAGCGCCCCCAAGTGGCCAAAGAGAGACAGAGACACACCTGACTGAAGTGGCTGATTCAAGATCCAACCCTGAAGCTGTCTTTCATTCCTTTCTTTCTTCACATCAAGAGAGAGTCAAAGACCGACGGAGCCCACGTTAACTTGACAGTCGGTCTATTTCAATGGTAAGTTCAGCGCTGGATAGCTATGGTTAGACTGTTACATCCGTCAAAAGGGAGATGAAACAATACTTGTTTAATTAAAGCTGCTTTAGGTAAGATTTTTGAGTTGTAGAGAGAGAGCAGAAAAAGTGCGATAGGGAGCAGCATTAAATAATAAACGAGCAATCCCAAAATAGGTCCCCTCGTCTTCCTGTCTCCAAACAATTCTACAACATTGAAAAATTGTTTGTGTTCACACACCTGGGACTCACAGGCAAGATGGATTATTTTTACCGATCGGGGAGGAGATTTTCTGATTGTATCCAACATTGAAGCAGGGAACAATTTGAAATATAAATTGGCTCATAGAGAGCAGGCACACATTCAACTGGAAGAGATATTCTCAAAGCGCATTTCAATGACGGACGGCTAGGCCATTTCTTAGAAACAATGCTCAAATTGTAGCTCTTAAATCTTACCTAACACCTTTAATTACATTCATTATAAGAGTAATGTGTTATGTCAGTTTTTTGTGCATGAATGAGTAATGGAACCTCATAATGAAATGCCAAAAATAAGCTATGTTGTACTCTTAAACAATCATTTTTATAATGTGTGCATCAGCCAATGTTCTTTTGTGCAAATCCACTCCAGCTCTCGTTTGACGAGTGGTTCAAATTTACTCTTCAACAAGTGGCACTTTGTAGCAGGGCTTTTGAATTTGCTTGCCACTCACTCACATTAAATCCCCCCAGGCCCTCGCCACTCTTTTATCCCTGCAGCTATTAAAACTCAGCATTTCAAAAGATGTTTCATCCTCCTTTAAATGTCCAGCTTTTTCCACGTCCCACTTTGACCCTCTTTTGATCACCTGCAGCTCCCTCCCACTCTCAGACCTGTGTCTCACTCCTAACACGACGGGGCTTCCCCTGTGCCGCTACCTCTCTTCCCCTCCCTTCCTCCACCTTCCCCTCCTCACTGACCTCCCTGTTCATGTCCGTGTCTCTGTCTCTGTTCAGCTTATTGGGTCCTCTGTGGGCACAGGCTGTATGTCAGCAGGAGCCAGCGGCAGGCTCTCTGATTGGCTCCTTCTCGGGGACCGGGTCCGATGGGCCTGCTGCCTTCTGCTGCTGGGGTAGAAGCTGGGCCTGGAGCTGGGGCTGGAGCTGGGGTAGAGGCTGGGACTGGGCCTGCAGTTGGAGCTGGGTCTGGGGTAGAAACTGGGACTGGAGCTTGGGTTGAAGCTGGGCCTGGGGTTGGGTCTGCGGTTGGAACTGGGCCTGGGGTAGAGGCTTGGGCTGTGGCTGGGGCAGAGACTGGCTCAGAGGCTGGGTCGGAGGTTGGGCGTGGGGTAGGTACTGGGGCTGTAGCTGGGCTTGAGGTGTGGGTGCAGGGTGGGACTGGGGTAGGGACTGGGGCTTTGGTGGAGGTTGGGGTACAGTTTGTGGTGGAGGCTGGTGTACAGTCTGTGGTGGATGCTGGACCGGGGAATACGCTGGGGGGTGGGGGAAAGCGGGAATAAACGGGATCAAAGAAGGAGGGGGAACGGAGGGAGGCAGAGGCCGGAGGGAGGCCCGAGGCGAGGCCTGGGATTGGGCCTGCGGCTGGGGTGGCGGGTGCAGGGGTAGGGGTAGGTGGTGGGGATGGGGATGGGGATGGGGATGGGGCGTGGCGGCATTCAGGGAAGGGGCCTGGGGCTGGGGTTGGGCAGGGGATAGGGCCTTCTGCTGGGGGTGCTGCTGCTGTGGCTGGGGGAGGCTGAGGGAGGCCGAGGGGAGAGGGTGGTGCTGTGGCTGGGGGAGGCTGAGGGAGGCCGGTGGGAGAGGGTGGTGCTGTGGCTGGGGGAGGCTGAGGGAGGCCGGGGGGAGAGGGTGGTGCGGGAGCTGGGGGGACGCTGCCCCGCTCTTGCTGAGGCCACAGGACTGGGCGGCGCAGTGGATCTGCCGCAGAGTGTCCAGCGCCTCGTTCTTGGCGTGCTTCAGCAGGTCTGCCTGGCCCTGGGCGAGTCACATAGAGAGAGACAGAGGAGAGGGAGGGGGGGGGGGGGGGGGGGGGGGGGGGGGGGGAGGAGGATGGGAGGGAGGGAATGAGAGGGAGAGAGGGAGCGAGAAGGAGAGCGAAAGAGAGAAGGAGATCAGACAAAGATAGCATCCTCAAGTTTCAATTTGAAATATTTCTATGATTTATTTTCTGTATTTACTTGCAGTATACACACAGGGGCAGTGTTGGACCTTTAAGTGATATGCAGATCAGCCATGCTGTTTGTCTATGGTACATGGGGGGGGTTGAGGGCGATGGATCTTGAGTCACGGTACCGTTGACTCAGTATGTGTCAACAAGACAATATAGAGCAGCAGCTGTGAGCTCCTACATGGGTAAGTATACTGTCTCTGTGAAATAGGCCCAGGCCACTTATTATTCACAATGCACACACATACACTAACACACACACATACACACACACACACACACACACAGGTCCTGACACACACACACGCACACACACACCCTCGCTTAGGTCATTAGAACCAATCAGTGGAGAGATGTCCTTTTGCTGTCATTGCCTTTGCTTTAGTCATCTTCTCCTCTCTCTTTCGTTCCATCTGTTTTTCCCATTAGCATTCCAGCCACATTTTATTTTTTACCAGTGAAAGTCATTCTCTCCATCTGCGTTTGTCTCAATCTGTTACAGCCAGAATTTTTCTAATTTCCAATCAGTGTGAGAATCCACGGGATGAAAGCGCCGAATGGCCCTCGGCCAGAAGACGGACAGGCGGGGAATCACCGAAAAGAGATCTCTATAAACGTCTTCATCTTTCATTTCAGTAATTCCGTTTAACCAAGTCGAGGACAGCGGGCCCTGTGATGTTTGTGTGAGTATTATGGGATATTACGATGGCCTTATGGTCGCTGGTACCCGATTCAAAGTTATGCTAATCCTTCCAATGAGAGTCACACGATCTGAAGATCTGTTACAGGGTCATAGGCCGGGACCATGAATGAGTCATATACGAGTGATAAAACCAAATTAAATGTGCTTCGAGAGACGGCGGGTAACTTGTTGCCCTGTCCCTACCTGGATCAGACCACACCTTGAAGACACCAGCACGGTCAGGCTGAAATAATGGTGCTACTTCAGGCTGGGGCTGGGGGCTTATAGCAGTGTTTGAATATGGATGGGCGGTCAGAATGATATAAACTCCTATTAAATGAACCTAAACATATGGTCATTAATTGTGATAAAGCCCTGACTAATTGTTCTTGATGGAGGGTTAATGGACATTAAGCCCAATATGCATGCAAAACAGGTAAAAAAATTCATAAACCCTTTGCAGTTCAACTTTTTCTCATTCCCTTCACTGCATTCTGCGTGTGTGTGCGCGTGCCACACAAATGCACTCCCTTTGTAATGATGTTATAAATGGAGTGCAGTGATAAGCGGAAACAGAGTATGTCAATTGCCCTGCTTACGTGAGCAGTACCTTCCTTGCGGGAAAAACCTCCCCTGTCGAATCAGAGGAGGACACTCGTATTGATTGGACAAGGATGACCCCCGTGAGTTGTTTGCTGTCAGTTTAAGGTCGCTGAGGCTCACCGAAGAGGAGCATATCTATCCATCGTTCTCTAAATGGTGTTTGACAAGACGGTTCTCTTGGGAGCGGGAGGGAAACATAGTAGGCTTATGGTTGTTTCATTGAGGAATGTCAGTGAGAGGAAAACAGGGAATTGACTGTGGCTTTGTCCTTTAACACTGCCAAACTGCCCTTCTGCTGGACAAATTGCCCTTTTCAAAGAAAGACAGAAGGTTAACAAATTACTCATAGCCTCTGATGGTTGAGAGAGTAGGACAGAGACTCGGATTGCTCTCCGAGTCTCCGTTGCGAATTTTAACCGTCTACAAACAATATATCTGTTTGAACTGCTCCACTGGGCAAATAAATGCATAAGGTTTAAGCCCCTTCTTCAGGGCTTAGACTGTAAGAATCGTCTTGATGACGGTTAAAAACACACATTGTGATTAGGGAAGGGATGCTCTTGCCGTAAGAATGACAAAGTGTTTAACAACTTTTCCCTTCTAATTGTTTATGAGATGGTGGGGATAATAGGCGAGTGGGGTAATAGCAAACAATTACAAGTTCCTCAACTAAAGTCTATCACCAGAGGGCGCTGTTAACCAGTAGGAAACTCGTCGTCAAGTGAAGTTGACTGAGCACGGCTTGCTAACCTTGACAAGCGTTCACCAACTGTTGTGCGGTAGAGACTTCAGAGATATGAAGTGCGTAGGGAAACCAGGGGATGTTCCAAAGGGCTAATCAGGCTAATCGTGCTAATCATGGTAATTAGATAACGGTCATTAGATAATGCCAGGTACGGCTTTGAATAATAAAAGATGGATTGGGATTGGGAATGAGGGGTATTACTGTGCGTGTGTGTACCTAAAAGCCATGTGGTTGGAGTAAACACAATTGGGGATTTGGATTTGCATGTGCCTGTGTGTCCACCTGTTCTGCTGCTTAAGCACTTAAGAACACCCCCCACCCACCCCCACCTCCCCACCTCCCCCCGAAATCTTAATTAAGATAAATCTGTAGCTGCTACTTCATTAAAAGCCACGAGTAGAAGTAGTCAGCGCAGCGCAGTGATTTAATGATGCCGGGGACTCCGTCTCAGCGGCAGGCTCTCAGTCGATCACATCTGATAACGCAGCCGCCGGAACACAAACCAGAGTCCAGAGAACGAGCAGAGAGAGCGAGAGCGAGAGCGAGGGAGACAACTACTGCACTATGTGGGTCATCCCAAAAGATTCCTCATCATTTTTTTCTGATATCAACGCCTAAGCTTTAATATCTGCTTGGCCCCCCCGACCCAATGTGTGTGTATGTGTGTGTGTGTGTGTGTTTGTGTGCGTGTCTACCAATGTCTGACAATGTGTCTAACTGATGCCGTGTGTTATCATGTTAGAGGAGTCGCTAAATAATACAGCAACGCTGCGTCGCAGCCACAATTAATTAAGAGACTTAAGGAATTAGACATCAGAGGCGGATGCGAATTGCCTCCAGGCTTTCCTTAAGACTCTACGTAGGTTTGTTTTCCACTCGCAGCGCGTGTCTGCCCATGCTCAACTTGGTAACCAGGTAATGTTGCAGCGTTTTAGCAGCATAAACCTGGGAAACTTGGTGGTGTATATGAATGTGAGTGAGTGAGTGAATGAGTGAGTGAGTGAATGAATGAGTGTGTGAGAGACAGAGAGAGAGAGACAGAGAGAGAGAGAGAGAGAGAGAGAGAGAGAGAGAGAGAGAGAGAGAGAGAGAGAGAGAGAGAGGAAGTTAGTGAGTTTATGACGGCGAGAACAAGAGCATGCGTGTGTGTGTGTGTGTGTGTGTGTTTATCTAACCTTGAGCACAGTGATGTTCCAGGCGTAGCTCTCCATGGCCTTCTGCAGCTTGCGGCCCTTCAAGCCCTCTCTGGCCCCAATGCGGTGAAGGTCCACGTGGAAGTCAAGCCCTGGGAACAGGCAACACACAACACCTGTTCACTGTACAAGATCACACAGACCAGGACATTGTGAATGACGTCCAATTAAATACGCCTCGAATCTGTCGTGAATTGAGATGTTAAGAAATGTTAAGGGACAGGTGAAAGGGTCTTCGAGGAGATGAAACAAGTACCTGTTTGGCTTGAAGCCAAACACCAGAGACATTGCACTATTCTGCTGCCGTCCCAAAGGAATCCTAAAAAACTAAAACTATGAAGAAACTCTTTGAAATAATGTCTGGAATTTCATTGGAATTCAATGTTCCTCATCACCCACAGTGCATCCTTCCAAGCCACGTGGGAGGCGAGAAATTTTAAAAAAGCGATCGAAACCCAAACAAAAATCGATACAAGAACAACATAACTGATGTCTTACAGTGATTAAACAACGACAAAACATAATGCATACAGTGAAACACAGCATCACAATACACATAACCGCACAATTCACTGTGGACATACCTGTCTCACCTCATCCCCCCTCCCTTCACCAAACATGACCACTGTCGTGCTGCATTACACACAAGGTGTGTGTTTGTGGTGTGTTTGCTGCAATGCAGGTTAACCTCCAATTACCTTAACAGGCCTGACGGCTCCGTTTCACCTGCATGGACCAGGGCTGACCTTCAGCACTTTGAGATAAATGTCAAGGAGTGCTTTAAAGCTGACCATGAGACATTTTTCCCTTATGGATATGCTAATCCACCCATGACCTTGTGTGTCAACTAAATCGATGGGGTCGGGTTATGTTACCCCCAGGTGACTGTGTGAGCTGATGTGTTATCATGCTGCTGTGTCTGTCGAGACTGGTTGGTATAGATGATGAAATACCAACACTGCTCTGCTGTACAGTATTGACACGCACACACACGCACACACACAGACACAAACACACAAAGACACACACCTATGCACACGCGTAGGTGTGTGATTTATTTAAATTCGAACAACACAAAAATATACATTCCTCCACGCTCGTTGCAGTAGGGTCAAAAACAGGCCTAACAAGATTGCTCAGCGGTCGCTCGGCTTTCACCTGCTCAGTTTGACAGCAGACAACAGACTCTGCAATATTATTCAGCA
>NC_044049.1:10300919-10323419 GCF_902167405.1 Gadus morhua | reverse complement strand
GCCCAGGAGAGACCGGATTGTTCTGTTCCTCATTATGTGATACATTCCATTTATTCCATAGAGGCCTGTGATTCGTTGAGGGTGTACCACTCATATGATTATTAATAAGACCAAAGGCACGAGCAAAACAGACCCAGCCTAGGTGTGTCACTCATTACATTGGCGTGTGTGTGTGTGTGGGTGGTGTGTTTACAAATTGTCTTTCTCATTTGTAAAGCGATAGTCTTATTTTCTTATTCTTTGAGAAACAAGTCCTTTTGTACAGCACTTTTTGGTAGAAGCTCCCTCGATGCTTACCCTGCCTTTCTGGTTCCAATAGAGCTGCTCTGCTTTTCTGTCAAACTTAGCCATGCAGCACTTGATTTTCAATGCATACCGTTTCCATTTCATGCTTTGATTGTTCTCCTTCACGCTTGTTCTGAATTGCTTCAGACTAAAACTAAGACTATTGAATAATAAAACAATACAGTCAATGTCCATGGAAGGAGAAGGGGAGGCAGGGATATAAGTATGTTGCTCTAGGATGCCTGCAGGTAGGGTTGCAGACATTAGTTACCTCTTACCCATTAAAGATGAAGAAAGTCCTATGCAAATGAAAAATAATGCATTAACTACCAACCCCTTCTTTTGGCGAATTCCAACCTGCATGACATGTCCCAATATAAAGGCTTAAAATCAGTACCTGGGATGACCACATTCATGACAGTGGCAACTTTTTAAATAATATTAAATCAATCCATATGCTCGCGACTTGGCAATTACATGGTACACAATGGAAGCATGCCTCGCGCCTGCGTTATCCTTGACTTCTAAAGGGGACACATTATACCACCAGATGTGTGTGTGATTAGCCATTACAAGCCGTTTTGAAAATGTGCAGCTTCTGACATCACAGGGGAGTGTCCACCTAGATGTATGACGGAGGGATGAGCCACGCTGGCTACAGTCCACGGGGTAGGCTGGTGGACTGATCTATCCAGCACACATCTAGGTGGACAGGCCTCAGCTGACATCCTGTACACAGTACATGTACGGCGGAGTTGAAGAGGGGCACTCTACCATGTCGTAGGCGGTGAGCACTTTGCGCAGCAGCTCGGGCACAGGGCCCTGGGCCTCCATGGCGGGGTAGGTCTCACTGAGGTCCACGGTCAGCTGCAGCACGCGCTCGCTGTTCATCAGCCACGTGGACACGGTCAGGATGCACTGCTTCATGTTGGCCGCTGGCGTCAGCCCGCACAGCTCCTTGAAGGACACCAGGGCATTCTGGGAGAAGGGTGGAGGAGCATGATTAACATGATGCATTGTGGGTATTAAGGTGTGTGCTTGGAATTAGAATATAGATATTTCATGATGGAAGAAATTATTAAAACATTGCAATGTAAACAATATAATTCTAATTAATATTACAGCTGCTGATAATGACAATTCAGGGAGGGATCATTTATTAATTATTTTTTCATTCTGCCCACTGTGTTGAGCCTTTTACCAAGGTCAGTGATATGGTTTTGCAGGGATTCAGATCATAGGATTGCCTTCGGTCACTGAGTTAATATTGTATTTAAACCAAAATTATAAAATAACGCTGTCTTTCTTTGGAAATTTTAACTGAGGAATTTCTTCCGCTAAAATAAAAAAAAGACATGGTCTCGGATAATGGACCAGCATTTGATTGGTCATGGTCTTGAACCGGTCTTGCCCCCTACTCTGTCCTAATTCAGAATCGCTCAGTCGCGGCCCCCTTAAAGTCTTGGACGGGACTCTGACTTGATATGCTCCGGTCTTGGTCTTGACCCGGTTTGGATGGTCTCGACTACGACACTGTGGTTCCCATCAAGACAGACCCAGTTCGTCAAAGTAACTCCATGTATATGAGATGGCATTAAAGAAGTGCATACTCATCTCGTCTATGCGCATCTCAAACGCCATCAATGAGAAATCAAGTGCACTTATTGCACTTGGGGCACTATACACTATTCAGAGCCAAGAGAGTGCTTGTCTTTGTAAGAGAGAAAAGCCAGTACTTCCTGTGACATCATTCAATTCAATCAACTATCTAAGGCTGACCACAGGAAACCAGCCTCCAACCACAGCTCTGACAGCACTAATGGACGGATCAACCACACCCAACCCCTCAATTTCCCTCTCCCTCCTTGGTCTTTACCTCACCATTTATTACTGCTTAACTACTTAGTCACCGAGCACACTCTTTTTACAATTCAGATACATGTCATTATGGGTGAGGCATGTTGCTCTAGGGTCCCCACATGTGGTTTGGGGACACTGGGGGGGAGCGAACACGATACCTTTTGTCTGGGAGTCGAACCTACGCTAACCACTGGACTATCCTTCTATGCCCACTCGCTTACTGCAGCATTATGTCGTAGTAATCTCATTCTGATCCCCAGTGGCCATCCATCCATCCAGCCCTCTGGACCCAAACCAGACCGGGCTGAAGGACTGAGTGAAATGACTGAAAGACCAGGCTAAACTGCCCTGCCAGCAGGCAGGTTCAAGCCCCACGCCGCTCCATCTAATTGAGGAGGAGCAGGACGAGACAGAGAGATATTATCTAACAACAGAGTGGGGAAAGAAACCAGGAGGGAGACAGCGAGCGGGTGCTAGAAATGAGGGACGCAGATGACTCAATAAAGCATGGCGTGTGGAGTGTGAAAAAAGGCTGAAAAAAACAAGGACATTTGTGTTTTCCCGGATAGGGGGAAGGGGGAGTTCATTAGGGAATCTGTCCACACGTTGAGCTCTTTAAGCAGTATTAGAAAGAGGAGGTGGTTCCGTCATTGGGGGCCCGACCTTCCTTGAATCAGGGGGGGGGATAGCTGGCATCTGTATGCACAGCCTGAGCTACTCTCTCCCTCTCTATCTAAAAACTCTCTGGGGCCCAAAGGCAAAGATACTGAAAATTAAAAAAAACTCTCACTGGTAGAAGAACAGCAGAGAAGAACAAACCAGTATTAACATATAGCATTAATCCAATGCTGGATAATGAGTTCCGGTGTGTGTGTGTGCGTGTGTGTGTGTGTGGGGGGGGGGGGGGGGGGGGGGGGTCTGTGAGACGTAGCAACGTGTATTGATGTATAAGCATTTATTATGTTTGCGTTATGATGTGTGTGTGAGCACACATCTGCTTGTGTTGCGAGTGTATTAATGCATGCATGTCTGTGTGTTTGTGTCTGTGTGGGTGGGTTTGGGTGTGGGTGTTACTCTGGTGTGTGTGTGTGTGTGTGTGTGTGTGTGTGTGGGTGTGTGTGTGGGTGTGGGTGTGGGTGTGGGTGTGGGTGTGGATGTCTGTGTGTTTGTGTGCAAGCGCACTTGTTTGTGTTGCGAGCACATAAATACATGCATGTGTGTGTGTGTGTGTGTGTGTGTGTGTGTGTGTGTGTGTGTGTGTGTGTGTGGGTGTGTGGGTGTGTGTGTGTCTGTGCGTGTCGCGGATTGGGTAATTTGCATGCTTCAGTGGTGGAAAAGGCCAACAAGTAGCTTGTGTTTTTAATTGCGTTAGCCCAAGCCCAGTCCACTTCACTACTTCATTCGCCCACTTCCTAACCCATGTTCCCTGAATGAGGCTATGTGTGCGTGTTATGCTGCAGCTTGCTTACCTTTTCTTGTGTCTCTTTCTATTTGTGTCATTATTTCCCTCCATCCCTCCCTGTCTTTGATTCTTTCATTCCTTGCCTCCTCCCTTTCTTTATTTTTGTGTTTCGTATCTGGTAATGCATAGTGGTGGAGGTGTTGAAGATGCATGAAGTGCCACTCTCGCTCTCATATCCTCTTTTATTCTCTCTCTCCCCCTCCATCCCTTATTTAGCCATTCAGCGAAAGTCAAAGCGGTGCAAAGTCAATGTTCGACAGTCCCTTGATATATCATCCAGTCTAAAGCCTGACCGATACATTGGTTGACCGATTTCATCAGCCGATATTGGCCCACAGCTAAACGTTGTTTTTTTTTAAACGTTTTACTACACATGTAATGTTGTAGTTTTGTTTTTTGAATTTAATTCCAATCAAACATGTGTGTAACAAATTAAACCGTTTCAGACAAAACAACAACGGCAACCAATGTCTGCATCGTGACTGCCCTGTTTCGAAATTTAACATGGCGCATCTATTATATCGTTTCGGGAGAACTATAGTCAATATATCAATATGTTTTTGATTTCTTTACTGGCACACAGAAATGGTGAATGGTTGCAAATGTGGCTACTTGGGTCGCAGTCCTGAGCCCTGACGAATATGGAATAATGGCCGACATATTTATATTTTCAATATCGATATCGGCCATTTTTTACGCCCTAATATAGGTATTGGCATCGGCACCTAAAATCCAGTATCGGTCAGGCTCCCATCTGGCCTATATACTACTGGATGAGCTCTGATTCTGACTCCCTCTCTCTTTGGTCTATTTTTTGCTTATCTCTCCGAGTGGTTCTGAATGGGGTTTGGTGTGAGTCACAGGCTGAGTTTTGTTCACAGGAAGGGGGTAGACAGACGCTTCTTGACAAGGAGAGACGCCTTGGTGGACGCTTCTGACTCGTGTCTCGTCTCTGCTCTTGCCTCAGATGTCAGCTGCAGCTCTGCACCCACTCTTCTCTTGATAATGAGTCGATTTAGAAAGGCCCCACGCTTCTCATCCTATTGATCTGTACACTTGCTTTGTCTCGCACTCTCTTTCCCCCTCTCTCTTGTCCTTCTTAATTTATCTTTCTCTGTCAACCCACACATAAGTGAAAAAATTAACGTCAATATGCTGCAGGAACAATTAGTAAAGGGAGAACGTTGATGTAAGCATCAGAGAGCGCAGGCATTTCATAAAGTGTCGCAGAAATGGAGGCCATTTGCTCCAAAGGACCATATGTGGCCAGCGATTCAGAGGATTCAAAGGATTCAGACCCCTGAATAGGATGAAATATTATTTAGATGACTTAAATATATTGGACAACCGTGAAATGATTGTGTAGCCTGTGCTAGTAGCAGATAGCACATTACACTGTGGCTACGACCTGAATATGGAACTCGTTACATCGTACTTTGTGATAGATTAAGTGTCAAGAGGACCATCAATTAATTTTGACCTACATGTACGAAAGGGCACGGATACTCCTCCGAGAATAGTTGTAGCTGCCAGTGAGTCTTAAAATGATTCCGTTGGCAAGTCCATCATTGGCTGACGGCATTTTTTGCAGCCTGTGTAAAGCTCAGAACTAAACTAACTAAATAAGCAGGCTGTGAAAATGCCTGTTCCAATTCATAGCCAATCTATGCTGTGAGAATGCAGGATTTAGCAGAAATTGTATCCGTAGAATGTAGCAGATTTTAAATCGCATTAGTTGCCGGAAGTCTAGTTAATCTAGAGGGATATCTGCAGGCTGCAACTGTTCATAACAAAAAAAGACCAATTCAATTATTGAACACAGGGATTATGAGATTCAAGTGTCACTGTGGATCTGCACTGTGGAATTACTTGTGTGTTCTGTCAGTCTTCAGCAATCATATTCTTATAGTCGTCTGGCCTAAACTATGAGGGGATGTATTTTCCTTTATTTGATAGAATCTATGGTACTTCCAAGCAGATGAAGAAATTGCACTGCATTTTTTGCAAGCTCTTTAAAAAGAATTCTGGTGCTCAGTTCATTGAAGTGCAATGACAGATAATTGAGTTGCTAGCCACAGTGACAGTATTGTGGTGCTGGCAGTTCTTGTGAACTATAAAGCATTGTGACGAACATACAGCGTCCAATCGCATCATTTCAACTACCAGATGGCTGCCTGCCCCCAGCCCTCCTACGGTCCTCCTCACAACTTGTACTTATATCATGAATTCTGCACTTTTTACGTAGTATAAACTCCCACAAATACCAAAATAGCTAGAAAACAAGAAATGGGTGTTAACATAGAGGAAGCCAACGCAACAACCATGAGAATACTTAATGTGGTCATCATACTGTACGTCTAAAGACCAGGATGACACATTCTCTCTAACACACACACACACACACACACACACACACACACACACACACACACACACACACACACACACACACACACACACACACACACACACACACACACACACACACACACACATCCATCTATCTATATATATAAATCTTCCTTCTAGTAGCGCAGGGGGGAAATTAATAACAAGTGATAATATCAAGTGCTCCTCACTCCTAATACAAGTCCAACTAGATGGATATTCTATTTTGGACACGGAAAGACAAGACAAGAGTCTGCCCGTCTAAATCAGACCTCTGATGATATGAGGCCTGTGTGGCGTCTAGAATGGCATAGCCTGGTTGACCTTATCTTATAGCCAGTGCGCCTAGTAAACGGTGGGCTAACCATAATGGCCTTTAACCGTTCACAAGCAAGGCAAACACCAGCTTTCCCCGGCCCCAGTTTTATAAGATTCCACTCAGTACCTGGAAACCGCACTTCTCTCCCTTCTGCTAATTGTGCCAAGTTAATGATTACACTATGCGTATGGTCTAATCATTGCCCTTAATTGTGCAATGTTGTGACTTTAGTGCCCCACTTATCTAGAAAATATTAATAGAGACCACTTAAGAGAGAGCACAACACAACCCAGAGCAGGGATTTGTTATCGTTAATGCCGCAAAAATGAAAAAAAGAGTCTGATTAATATTTAAAATGTTCCCCTTGGTTTTTAATGCTCCAAATACTATGGGGAATTGTTTGGGTGACTTTATGTTGTTGACAATTTAAGGATGTTGTGAAATCTTCTCTGGAACACAACACATGGAATTATTTCCAGTCAAATAAGTCTGTAGACTAGCGTTAGTGTCAGAAATGTGCCCCAGGCGCCACTTATTTGATGATGATGTAACCGGGGTTGAAAACATTAGTATTTACCAAAGTCATCACTTCAAATGAATTGCAGGGAAAGTGCAGACTTTAACCTTTCTAGTATTTTAGTTAGGTTTGAATGATTACTTTTACATTTAAAAATGTGTCACGGTTGGATTTAATGAAATGCCTAAATTATGGGAGTGCAACGGTGTGTGTTGAATAAATGAAGACTCTGATAACCTCAGCGATTGTGGGGCTGATTGATCGCTGTTCAGTAAAGAACATAAAGTTGCAGGCTGCAGTTAATTTGTCAGATTTCCAATACGAAGAACGTTACTGCGGTAAGGAAGAGAATGGTGAGCAGAGAGCAGCCTCGTAGTTAGATCCCCCTGCTTTCGCTTGGGCAAATGCTATAGGTGGTAATGCTAAGTGATTGACAAATCTGCCACCGTCATGGACGCGCATTCATCTTAATTATAGGAGCACTACCAACATGCTGAGCCGTTTATGGCACACCATCCAAATTCCTGGCTTACGGGAAAGGGGCAAAGCAGGTGGGGACTAAACCTAAACAACTAACTAACTGGCTTCAGCAAACACTTTTTAACCAGATTAGATTGTGCAAGGAGATAATCTTAAGGCTTGAGCGTGTTTATAGCGTCTGATAGTGTTTACAGCCATATTCAGCAGTTGAAGAAATTACTTTAAATAGGGTGACATGGCTATGATTTATGCAATTTATTGTCTTATTTGTTTATTTTGTGCGATATTACATTTTCAGTAGAAGTTTTTTAACAAAGATATACAATAGTATAAATAATAAAGTCTCCCATGTGTAGGCAGACACTTATGTTATTGTAATAAAGGTAAAAATACAAAAAGTCTGGCCCGGAAAAACGTGACCGAAAAACTGTGACCGAACAACCGTGATCCAAAATACTGTTTTTCCCTTGAATCATTGTACCACAACTCAATAAAAAATCCTATTTGTGATAAACTAATAATTGTTGTTTCAAAAGGATCCATTACCTGCACGTTCTCCCTCAGGTCCGTGGCTTCCCGGAGAGGCTGGGTGGAGGCTCTGAAGAGCTCATCTACGACCTTGATGCCCGTAGTCTTGGTGGATGTGTACTCCCGGGTCTTACGCCCCTTCCTCACAGATAGTCCCCTCTTATGGGCCTTGCCTCCTCCCCGTCTATTGGTGATAGCAATGTGAACAAACAAGGTGGTGTTGGCCAGAAACTCCCCAGTCAGAGACTGCAGGGGCACATGTCTGTAGCCGGGCTGCAGGCACTCGAAAGGGATGGTGTACTGACCGATGAACTCGTCTCCGATGTAGTCGTCGTCCAGCACCACGAAGCGGAGTGCGGCCAGTTCAGGTAAATTAATCTGAAACTCGAAGCTCTCGTCAAAAACGGGGTTGTCTCCGTTCTGGGACACGGTTTTCGTTCTCTGCTCGGCACAGTCGGCGGGGATGCCGTGGATCTCGGCGTAGATGTAAGGCTCCACCACATCGCCCTTGGCAGCGGAGCCACGGGGCTTGGGCAGGTTCTGCCCGCTGATGACCTTTATGTGGAGAAGCTGGGCAGACACCCCCGGGAGGGAGTCTCGGGCGTTTGCACTGAAGTAGGACACCTCCTCCCTCATGATGGCTGGCCGCAGCACATAGCCGCAGTTCCCGTTCTGTCTGAACCAGCCCAGGTTCAGGTCCATCATCAGTCCGGGGGTCTGGTAGTTCATGGCCACAATCTGGCAGCCACATTTCCAGAAGTCCTGGGGGTTTATGTTACTCGCATCGATCCGCATGGGTGTGGGGTATATCCTGGAGAGAAAGCGCTTGTTATAGCAGACAAAATCCTCTGGGAATTCATTGGCAAACCTGTTTGCGTCCACCTCGTTGAAAGAGCATATTTCCCAGTATTTCTGTTCTTTCTTGGATATGTCAAAGTCCCTGAACTGAACTGACTTACAGAGGGAAACAAGGTCAGACAGCTCCCGACAGAGCCTGAGTCTCCTGCCCAAGCCATTTAGCTGGTCCTTCTCATTGGCTCCTAACCTCCGTGACATCTCTAGACCCTCCTCCTCATCCGTCACATCCCCTTCGGTCTCAGTACAGCTGGGGGGTAGCCTTTTACCCTTGATGAGGATTTTCCCTCTGAGTTGTTCTGGGGAGGGCAGGTAAATCTCCTCTTTGTTGGGAAGGTCTACGTACAGCTTGTCTCCGAGGATCTTCTTCATGTGCTGGGCAATGACCCTCTGCTGGTGGATGCAACAGTGTGTCACCAAGCAAAGAATTAGCGGATACTCTGAGCTCTCGAAAGCATACTGGTTTATGATGTCGAGCACCTTAGAGAAAGCCAGCTGAGAGGCGACAGAGCTCCCCACGTACACCACTGGTTCGTTATCTGGTCCGTCCCATACGATGACCTCCAGGCTACGGCAGCCCATCCGCAGTGCTCGGATGTAGCTGCTTATGTCTGACGAGCCCCAGAAGTGGTCTTCGAGAAGGGACGCGTTGTGTGAAGAGTTGATGTAGTAATGGGATAAAGGTTGGGTCATGTCTTGGCACACACGCTTGTGCTGGGGATCAAAGATGTGGCACTCGGAGGAAAGGAGGTAGTGAGTGAAACCGTCGATGGAGAGGTAACCTCGCTCCCTGCCTTCAGCGGATGGCTCAAACTTCTGAACAATTTCCCTGCACATGTCTTCATTAACGCCCTCCACTCCCTGCTCCACCTCCACAAACAGCATTAAGTCCTTACTGTCCAAATACTCCTTATTACTGGAGAACTGCACCAGCAAGAAAAAAATCTCTGGACGCGTGCACAGCTCACAATAGGCCTCCACAAATGTGTCCATGTTAATATCTTCTCCATATTGGTCTTTAGCCTTCTGGAGCTCCTTAAACTTGAGTTCTATCCTGGACTCTTTCATGCCTGGGTTGAGGCCTTTTATGATCTGGGTGGCACGGAACAGGTCTATGTATCCATCCTTCTCCATATCCGCGAGCTCAAACACAGATCCTATCCAGGACGTTCGCAGGCTAGGCTGGCTTTGTTCCACCATATCAACAGGGTGCCTGCCATACGACACCAAATATCTCAGCCCCATCACCCACGTACTGACAACGTCCGCAGTGCTGCCCACTAGGTCTAGGGACTCATAGTTATCTCCGTAGATTATAGAGAAAGCACACTCATCAGGGAACTGATCCGAAAGACCATTGCTGCGCAACACCGGTGTCTTCTTCCCAAGGCGCACCTCTTTGATGCTCTTGATCTCCAGTTTGGCCTTATCTGAATCTTTCTTGGAGGGCTCCCAGCGCAGCCAATGCATGTCAGGGTCCAACAGGAAGTAGCGGTTGTACATGCGCGAATTGGAGCGCACTTTCTTCATCTCGCAGCCCTCCATCATGAAGGCCATGCAGGCGGCCGTGCTGCTTATCTTGCGGTCATTGGGCATGGAGCTGAAGGAGACGGTCTTCTTCCTTACTTGCCTCTGCTTGGAGCCATCCTGAAAACAGAATTAGGGGTGGGGTAGGGAGACAAAATAAAAGTATTTTAATAACTGACTTTAAACTGTACAAAGAATATACTCTACAAATGCAATACACAATCACCAGATAATGTAAAACGATATCTCTGTCCTAAACACCTTAAATCCACCTTAAATCCATCTCCAAAAGGCTAAGAAAAATATATTCGCTCTCTCCTCATTTGGTGCCAAATGCATGAATTTCTGAATTCTGTACAATCCAGTTCTATATTAGGCGCCTTTCAACACACAGTGGTTATGTTCCGGTTTATGAACATTCTTGTTTTTCAGTTAGTCCTCTGTCAGTCCAAAGTGGAGCTCCTCTTTATTGAGCAACAACACATTCTGAATGACCCCACGCAATGATTTAGGTGACACAGCAATATTTCCTGTAAACACCCCCCTTCTATTCAAACTTATTATTCATTACTTGTTAAACCAAAGCAACATGTTTTCACTCAAGACAATAGTCCTATAACCCATGCCATATATTTTGGGATATTTGATTATTTGACTTTATAATCCTGTCAAAAACCAAATGCCACATTGGTTTGGCTTTGTTCTCAATAGTTGTTTATAAGTTCAAAGTTAAGGCCTTGCTTCACATTACCCAATTATTCCACGTAAATGTCTCCAAGGCTTAAACATTTGTATTGACCTATTTAAAAAAACAACTGTTAATTGAATGAATGACAAATTCATGAAACAAGCATCATGTCAGAAAGAAATAGGATCTCTTATGGAAATCTATTCATGAAACATCATGTCACACATCATGCCACTGTAACTTGAAGTGTGTGTCGAACATATGTTGGAAGGGTGGTTTTCATCTGAAATAGGAGGAACCAATCTTGATGTTGGACTGACCGTCTCAGTCCTTGAATGCTTTCACTCCAGTGCAGAGATCAAGTGAAATCTCTGTGCCAAACTTGAACAGTGTGTAGTTGTAGGTACACGTGTTCGCCTGACCTATTAGACAACGCCCATCTATGCAGGCCCTGATTATTCTCCTTCAGGGCGTGGTTCCTGAAAACCCCCTTTTTCGGGTCATCCATCTTGCAGCTTATGGCCAGGGGGAGATGCCACATGACCACTCATCAAGATTAACGAGCACCACTTGCCACCAAGCTCAGAAATGACACAATCATCTGTCTCCCTTTGTGCCCTTGTTTGACGACCTCTCTCTCTCCTATTTGACTAGAGCCAACAATCCAATAGTTGTCAGACAAATGCTGGTGCTGCTTTTGACAACCTTTGGCACCCGTAATATATTTTTGTTTGGGGATTCTCAAACATGTTCTTGAAGGTTTATCCTCTCGGGGGGTGGTTGTGCTCTGGTCTAGAGGTGCAGGGGACCACCCAGGTGAACAGGTCACCACGACCAAGCAATGAAATACAAGTAGTCGACTGAACCGTAATAATGGTTGTAAGTATCACCAGGGGCACATACTAAGGGACCACAGGCGATACAAGAGCTGTAATCATTCCCAAAAGTCTATGTTCTCCCCTCTCAGAGAAATATTTGGTTTTTGCATGCCATGCAATTGTTTGAGAAGTTGCCATGGATCCTGTGTAAACTGTAAAAACATAAGCCCACTCCGAGCCCAGAAGAATATGTTCTGTTGGTTCAGCTGGAACATGAACGTTATCCTGTGACTCTTGCAACAGTTAATTCAGGGCAAGAAAAATAACGTGTCAACCACATCAGACTCGGCTGAGAGGACTGCTGGACCAAAGCCCATGCGTCATGGCTAATTTTATGTGGGCTGGCTGCTGTTGTTCTGCAGCCAATCAACACTCCCCGTGTATCCCAAAATACCGACCAGCCCGCACCAGCACCATCAGAATCATTGCCCCCTACACAATCCACCCCACTTCTCCCCCCCTTCCCCCCTCCCAGTGATGACTCTTAGTCATCAGGAGGCTCAGGATTGTGTAGCCTGGGGCTTAAAGAGCTCTTGTATCGCATGTGTTGTGTGGGTGCTGCCGTACATCACGTAGGATGTACGGCAGAGGAATTCTGTGGCACAAAGAAAGCAGCTTGTTTGGGAGGCGGAAGGGAGGACAGAGAAGGAAGGGATCTGGTCAACATGATTGTTTCCAGGCCCTCCAGGGGGAAGTGCAGTTACCACCAAGAGGTCAGAGGGTGCGAAGGGTAACCGTGTGTTTCATTAGCAGGTGGTCGTAATTAGCTGGCAATCTCGTACGGACATCAAACTGTTGCCAGAGATCTGGACCCTTAATCAAAAACAAGCGGCACTGTTGCCCAGAGTAGGTCACATTCCAGGAGGATGATCATTGATCGTTCTTTTTTTACGACGGGACTTGAAAGCTGGCATTGATTCAGTCATGTGGTGCCGATAGGAAGGATGTGTTGCAGTAATAGGCCCAACTCTTCCACCAGTGCTGATATGGTTTTCGTCAACTTATTGTCACACTCTCATCTTTTTGTTTCTTATCATTGTTTCTTGTTCCTGATCATTTCGATGGCCTCATTCCTTTCTGCTGGGATGGCACCAATGACCCCATTAGTGGCATCGTAGCATCCCAGGCGGGTACCAGAGGCCTGGAGATGGAGGGATGAAGCAGATGGACAGACAGGGGGCTGCAACAGGTCCACTAACGGCCTGTGAAAGACATGGGCAGGTCACACTAACCCGGTCCCTGTCAATGCGCTGACACCATGGCAGTGCCTGCCAATGACATTCCAACATGGAGACGGAGCATCACACTGAATCTAGGTGACACGGTCCATCAAATGTGTAAATTGGTACGAAAACAATATTGAATGACATAATGTATTTATCCTTCACCGTCTGATGAACTTCACACAAACACTTCAGTTGTCAGCAGTAACCCCAAATATGTATATTGATATATGTTATTTTTTTTAAAGCAAACTGTCTTCTGTATGGAAGCCATTTAGTAGGAAGGATGGAAAGATGGGCAACATAGCAAAAAGAAGGGTTCAAAGTTCACACTCTGCGGGTTAATGGGCTTGTTGGGCCACCCCACCCCAGGGCCTGGCCATCTCTTCCTGTGGGACTGCGAAAAAGAGCTTCATTCAACTGAAAAAAAAAATAGAAAACCCCTCACACCCGCAACCCCCACGACCGCTCGCCTGAGTCACTCACTAAACCGCACGCTCCCCAGCCTCATAGATACTGTTGTGGTGGTAATACTGTTCTCCAAGGAGGGAAGGAAGCCAGGCGCGGCTTTGGGGAGTCTTGCCCAAAGAGCTGGAATAGGATCAGTGGGGTATTGTGGAATCGCTGAATGAGCCGGTGGTGCGGGAGATATGGGGAGGAGAGGGAGGGGGAGGAGGTGGAAGGAGAGGGGGGGGGGATCAAGGCACGGAGCAGAACAAAGCCAGGGCTTGATGACATTCTCTCTTCTCACACACACACACACACACACACAGAAGATTGAATGGTGTGTGTTTGTAGATGTGTGTGTTTATGGATCTGTGAGTGTTTGTGTGTGTACGTGTGTGTTAGAGAGATTTTGACTGTGCGTTTGAGAGAGTGTGAGTGTGTTTGTGAGTGTGTGTGTGTGTGTGTGTGTGTGTGTGTGTGTGTGTGTGTGTGTGTGTGTGTGTGTGTGTGTGTGTGTGTGTGTGTGTGTGTGTGTGTGTGTGTGTGTGTGTGTGTGTGTGTGTGAATACTCAGTCATGGCTGACTACATTACCATAAAAGCCAAAACAAACATATTTTCCGAAAGCGCTGGAAACTCAAGCGCTTTAACGCAGTGCTGCTGCGTCTACATCTCAACAAGCCATTCAGCGTCTCATCAAGAACAAACAGCCTATTTACACCAAAACAAGTCAAGTGAGATGAAATGGTTTTTTTTGGTTTCTATGTACACATTTTTATTGAAGAAACTCCCACACACAAACACACACGCAAACTACTCGGGCATCAGCCATAGCGAGCCAAAGAGTGGTCTTCCTGCCCGGGAGGACCTCACAGCTCAGTGGGTTGTGATTGGCTGGACACGAGGCCAGACTCCAGCAGGCCCCCCGTGGGCTGCGACGCCACTCCTCCCCGCGTTGGGAGCTCGTTAGGTGGACTGACATCTGAATCCCCCTGCTGCTTCTGCTGGAGCTCCAGGCTCACTTCACTCACAATCATGCAACAGGTTGCTGCAGCACTGTTGCCATATATAATGTATCCGTCATATATAATCTGGTAGGCCTGGTACAATACAGTCTCAGCTATAGTACAATACAGTATAATAAAGTATAGTACGAGATAGTCAAAACGTTTTCTTGCTATCATGGTTTGACTCATATTTAAAGGGTCGTGAACAGTGTGTTATGATTAATAACATCAAGTCTGCCTCTTGCAAAATTGGAACAGGATCCCCCAAGGAACTGTGCTGGGTCCCATCCTTTTTAGTTTGCATATCAACGACTTTTCAGAAACATGCCCCAGGTATAGGTCTTCAGATTTATGTTTGTGATGCAGTTGTCCATGTATCCGGCAAAACCTGTGATGCTTTTGCAGATAAGCTAACCAAAAAATTAGAAAAAGTATCAGCTTTGCCTAATGCCTCCTGTTTGACCCTCAACACTAAGAAAACAAAATCGATCTGTTTTTCCATTAAAAAGCAACCTGCAACAGATTCCTTTAATGTTGTAATTAAAGATGAGCTCATTAAACAAGTAACAGAGGTGAAGTGTTTATGGATGATTTGAGATTCTCAGTTAAATTTTAATAGTAACGAAAAGATTTGTAAAAAGTTTAAGGCTAACCTTAGGTGTTTCAAGATGCTAAAAAATTGCTTGTTATTTGAAATGTGCCTTGCTGTTCTTAAACTCAAACTCGACACTTTCACATCTGTCATATGGTTTAACAACCTGGTCCCGGGCCAAGAGGAGTCCCTCTACAATCATTGCCACATCTTAAGTAAATACGACATTTGAGTTTTGTAAACTTCATTGATTTCCACTATGTAAAGCTTGTGTTAAAATGTTTAAATGGACTTGATCCTCAGCCTCTCTCTAAATACATTAAGAGACTACAGAGCTACAGCAGATCCACAAGAGTAAGTCCTCGAACTTGCTACCTGATCACTTGAAATTAGCTACCAAATCCTGGTTTGTTCAGCAACAAACTTGTACTCAGTGTCTGTAGCTACTACTAATGTGTTTTATTGTATCTTGTTGTACTTAGTTTATCCTCCTTTTTCCTTGTGCTTTATTGTATATCGCTGTACTGTTACTTATTTTTTTACCTCATTGTTTTAATCTCTTTTTTCCACAAAAGCCCTTCTAGAGACGGGTGTTGCAAATTAGCATTCGCAATAAGCACGATGATACTTGCATTGGATAGCTGTTCTCAGTTTGTCTATGTACACTATATCTTTCCCTATCAAATAAACCATAAATAAGTAAATAGTATTGCACAATACACTATTGTACGATAATGTTATATACTGTAGGTCAATATAGTAAAGTACAATACTATATTGTATATTGTATACTATATGTGTATGGAATACAGTATACACTATAGTACAATACAGTATAGTACAGTACATTTCAGTGCAGTTGAACAATAATTAAGTATTAACTTACTAATCGTACAGTAAATAAAACACTGTATCGTACAAACAAATATAGCCCAGTTTACTGTAAAGTAAAGTAGAGTATAGTCGGGAGTAAGGCAGAGATGTGAAATGATCAACTGCCGATCAGAAGGTGGAGGAGGAAGAGAGAGTGAGAAGGAGTGAAGGAGAAGATGAGGTTAATTAATGTGCGTTATAAGGCAAACCAAAAGGACCTATAGGAGGTGTGAAGGAAACATACAAAGGAGAATAACAATGTACGATGAGAGGAGTCAGGGAGACGAAGAACAGAATAAGAGAAACAAAAAGGAGAAAAGGAGCAGCTGACGACTGGCTGCCGCCTGTCAATGTTCAGGACGATGCAATAATGAAAGGAATCCATCAGCGCTGCCAATGCTGGAGAGAAATGTGGCTTCCATCGATTTGCTGGGCTTATCCTATTCTCTGGCTGTCACATTAGTGACTACAATACACTTACCATTGTCAGTTCACCACCACTTATTAACATCCAATCCCCTCACTGCTCCCCCTGGCCAGTGTGGAGTGGAGAGTGGAGCACATTATTATATTTGTGTGTGTGTGTGTGTGTGTGTGTGTGTGTGTGTGTGTGTGTGTGTGTGTGTGTGTGTGTGTGTGTGTGTGTGTGTGTGTGTGTGTGTGTGTGTGTGTGTGTGTTGGTTGGTTTGTGTGTTTGTGTGTCTCTCTGTTCTCAAACCAACCTGTGGTTCCCAACAACCTCCTGTGGGCATCTTCCTTGAGCACGATGCACCGATTCCCTTCATTGCGCCTTAATGACACCTGAATCTAAATCAGCCGCTTGCTCTGGATTAAAAGCATGCTACGCAGTGTTGTGAATGAGGTATCGCCCGTTTTGATTCGCTTTGGATTCTTGAGGTCATGATTTGATTCAAACGTATCCTTATAAAGTAATTCAGTTCCGGATTCAGTACAACCCTGATTTTAGGAGCAACTCTGATCCTCTGTCCCCTAAGAAAGGGCATCCACCACCGACATCCTATCAGGGTGTTTACAGAGCACGGTGACCCTGAGAGGAAGACAATGGTCCTGCACACACACACACACACACACACACACACACACACACACACACACACACACACACACACACACACACACACACACACACACACACACACACACACACACACACAAACACCTAATGTGTCTCTGTGTGCCTGCATGCGTGTAAAGGTGTGTTTGAGTGTCTGTGTGTGTGTGTGTGTGTGTGTGTGTGTGTGTGTGTGTGTGTGTCTGTGTGTGTGTGTGTGTGTGTGTGTGTTGGTTGGTTTGTGTGTTTGTGTGTCTCTCTGTTCTCAAACCAACCTGTGCATGTGTGCTCTCCAATGTGAAATGCAGATATCCAGGTGGTCCATTGTGTGTGTGTGTGTGTGTGTGTGTGTGTGTGTGTGTGTGTGTGTGTGTGTGTGTGTGTGTGTGTGTGTGTGTGTGTGTGTGTGTGTGTGTGTGTGTGTGTGTGTGTGTGTGTGTGTGTGTGTGTGTGTGTGTGTGTCTGTGTATGTGTGTGTGTGTGTGTGTGTGTCTGTGTATGTGTGTGTGTGTGTGTGGCCTTGATAATCAATTCCCATTTTGCTGATATGTCTCCTTTGTACCACAGACAATAAGGTGGAAAAGATTGTTATTAAGGCACGCTGCCTCACTCTGAAACCCACCCACTACTCCCCCACCCCTCCCCGACTCCCTAATGATTATTGTAAGGGTGGACCCCGGGCTGGGCAAAGACTCAATATTATTGTTTATTACACAGGTTTTATTAATACTCAGTTCTGATTGGCCAATCACTGCATTCAGCGATCTGTGATTTGTTCAATAACCAACCATTTCAACGCTATTTCAAAACAACCATTTATTGTTGATGCTTGAGGTAGTAAATTATGGTATGGGTACTAAAACTAATTATAGTCACATACCGTTTTTTAAACGTCCATATGTGATGAGCTTTAATCAGACTGTGGACCATGTTCTATCTTAGTTGCTAAGCACATCATGCTTTATATATAATTCGATATTTGGTCAAATTCCCCATAATGATCGTGATAATAAATTGTTATTCTATCTCTCCCCCGCCCTAGGTGATCAACCAGAGGAAGGCAGCAGTGTGAACAGGAAGAAGGTTGGAAATCGTGGAGGCGTTCCAGGTATGTCGGATGTAATACAGAGGCTGCTGTTAGGGGCTCCATTGATTCTGGCGGGCCATCGTGGGGGGAGGTACGGTCGATACGTACAGAGGTTCGACACGGCAGGGCTCGGCCGGGGAGTTGACTGAGGTCGTAAATCAAAAAATCACCCATAACCTGAATCTAAATCCACTGAGATGTTACGTGCACACGCAGACACACACACACACACACACACACACACACACACACACACACACACACACACACACACACAAACACGTGCGTGCACTCAAAACTCATATGAAGACCACTCTCACTCACACAGACACAGATACACACACACACACATGCACAAACACAACTACAGAGGCATACAGAAACGCCGACAACACCCACACACCAAACCTATCTCTCCCATGCGTAAGATAGTACATGCCATTTCTCTTTGGTTGTTTGCTCTGCCGTCCTCCACACCTCCAGATCTCCCTATGGGGCCAATTATCTCAAGCAGACCCTCATCCCCAAGGCCCCTTTAGGTGGCCATGGATGTGCACCACAAACATGCATTGATGTGCATCACATATTTAACACTTGATTTGTCCCTACGTTATGTGCGCTCTCTTGTGTGCAGTGTCAGTGTGTGTGTGTGTGTGTGTGTGTGTGTGTGTGTGTGTGTGTGTGTGTGTGTGTGTGTGTGTGTGTGTGTGTGTCATCGTGGGAGGAGCAACGACACATCTTTCTTTCGTTTTTTGCTCCAGGGTTAAGTGGCCCGTTTCTCCGTTGACCCCGCCACTCTGCGACTATAGCAGGGGGCGGCGCCCCTGCAGCCTCTTAAGCCCCTCCCCTTCGGCTCCCTACATGTTTGCATGATAAAGGCCGCTGTAATTATCATTGATTTATATATATCGCTTCTACTAAAAAGCGCAGGTAGAGTGAGAGCGAGGGATAGAGATAGAGAGCGGCGAGAGTGAGTCACGGTCCCCTGCATGCAGCTGTAATCATTGTCCTTGTCTCTCCAGTCCAGTTCACCTCTGCACCTGTCCACTCAACACCCCCTCAGGCCTCCCCTCGCTCACTCTCCCTGATTGTCTGCCCGGGCGCAGCACGCATCCATAAAGCTGCAGAAAAGCTGAATTTGAGTAATGATGGTGTAATCCTCGGGATGACACAGAACAAGAGAGGGAGAGCGGGAGAGAAAGGGCAGGAAGGAGAGAGACAGAGAGACAAGAGAGAACGAGAGCGAGAGAGAGCTAAAGGGAGAAAGAGAGACCTTGAGTCAAGCCTGAGGGCAGTTGGTTAAGTTCTGTACTGCTCTGCTCTCCTTTTTCTTAAGGAAGGGTATTTGAAGGTTATAATAACCTAGCTCGGTCTTACGTTCATGATTTGCCTGCGTACCTCGATGTGTGTGTGTGCGCGCGCATGCGTGCGTGCATGTGTGAGTGTGTGCGTTTGTCTGTGTAAGAGAATGTATGTGTGATTTGGCAATCCATTAATCTAATGTATTTGTTCATTATTGACACAGCAGGGACAGGCCAGGAGGAGCATGCATAGCCTAAAGACAAAATCTGATTGTGTGTGTGTGTGTGTGTGTGTGTGTGTGTGTGTGTGTGTGTGTGTGTGTGTGTGTGTGTGTGTGTGTGTGTGTGTGTGTGTGTGTGTGTGTGTGTGTGTGTGTGTGTGTGTGTGCGTGTGGGGGGGTCTGTGTGTGGGTCTGTGTGCGTGTGTGAAGGCGATGCTGCCACACGTGATCTTCATACCTCTGGGCACATCTAGGGATTGTGGTGGGAGGTCTTAAAGATATTAAAAAACGTTGGGACCCAAACCCCTTTGGGGCAGGCTATACATAAAATAGCATTTTTGTCTCTCATTCCTGGCTTCACTATCATTCGACATCCTCTAGGTGTGTGTGTGTGTGTGTGTGTGTGTGTGTGTGTGTGTGTGTGTGTGTGTGTGTGTGTGTGTGTGTGTGTGTGTGTGTGTGTGTGTGTGTGTGTGTGTGTGTGTCTGTGTGTGTGTGTGTGTGTGGGTGAGTGTTTGTTTGCTCATTTGAGTGTGTTTGCCAGGATCTATGGAAAAGAGGAGGGCTAGGCTGAATTAACATCTCTCTCTCTCTCTCTCTCTCTCTCTCTCTCTCTCTCTCTCTCTCTCTCTCTCTCTCTCTCTCTCTCTCTCTCTCTCTCTCTCTCTCTCTTCCTCTCTCCCTCTCTCTCTCTCTCTCTCTCTCTTCCTCTCTCTCTCTCTCTCTCTCTCTCTCTCTCTCTCTCTCTCTCTCTCTCTCTCTCTCTCTCTCTCTCTCTCTCTCTCTCTCTCATTTGTTCTCCATTACCGGCTCTGGTGCCCTCCAACACGTAACCTTAGCCGTCCCTCTTTTGTTTTATTGCAACCCTGCTTTAATTCCATTTCCTCGCTTCCCCTCATTGTCTTGCCTTTACCCTTCCCTTCCACCCCCCCCCCCCCCCCCCCCCCCCCCCTCTCTCTCTCTCTCCCCCTCTTTCCTATTGCCGCTCGCCCTGGCAGCGGTGATGAAGACATGAGATTGATACGGGTAAAACAATTAAAGGCCAGACCAGCGGTGGCGGCATGGCCCCCCCCCCCCCCCACCCGCGCGGGAGGTTGGCGGGTGGGGGGGAGGCGGGTGGGAAATGATCCATCACTGCCTCGGTATCATCCGACACAGGCAGCTGTTCTCCAGCCGCTCACAATGAATTGTCTGCTAGCTAGGGGCTTGGGGGAGGGGGGAGAGGGGGCAGTGGGGGGGGGGGAGATAGAAAGAATGGGGGAGGAGGTGGGTGGGATGACGGCGGAGATGGCTCTGCGGAGGAATGTTGCCTGGGTACAAAAAGAAACACTAAACTAAGAAAACACACACATACACACACAGGCGTGCGCACACAAGCATGTGTGTGCTGGCTGACGCGTGGCTGCACACGAGCGACTGGAAGGGGCGGGTGGGCATGACGGCACACGCTCACGCACACACAGTGTGTACGGGGAGACAGACAGACAGACGTACGGACCCGCACCCACACACAAAACAGTACAAGGAAGGCTGACTTTGTGCGGGATGTAAATTTGTAAACACACTGTGGGAGAGGACAGTGTCGCCTCTCTGATAACTGCAACTATTTTTAACAACACCCAATGTTGTTGTTTTTTAAGCATCTTATATTTGTGGTACTTTCATTTGCTTTGCTCCTCTAGGTTGCATGCTCGTTGTACAACCACCTAATTACTGTATATTATGTAAGATAACCCTACTCGTAGCCATATTATATCAACTGTATTTTGTGTGATTGTCCCTTTCCTTACCATATACCTGATCTGTTATGTTGCATTACCTTACCTCATCTTAACTTAATACATTACCTTAACCTACTTTAGACCAGATCTGTTCCGTTATATTCATTTCCTTTCAATACCATATACATGATATGTTCTGTTGCATTACCTTCCCTCATCTTAACTTAATAACATAGCTTAACTTACTTTACACCAGAGATCTGTGGCACTACATTACGTGGTGTTATCTAATCTTCAACGATAGCCTGACGCCACTGTGTGCCCGTGCACCTCAGTGTCGGAGCGTTGAAGTGTCTTGTTTATCAGCAGCCCACAGAGGCTGGGGAAGAATGAGAGTCCGCGATTAACAGCAAATGTCACCCCCCTTCCCTCTTCCCCTGTCCCCAACCCCCCTGCGCTGTCCCCGCCCATCCCTTACCAAACCTTGGCATTTAGCCTCTCACTGTAAGATACAGCGATTCATGGGAAATTACTTCTGATGTTAAACGATTAAAACGCAGCTATGGAGAAAAGCCGTGAGATTCGAATCCGACCGATAAGAACAAGGTCGCTCTAATGAGACCCCGGGACGAAAACATCAGGCAAACAGCAAAGGCCAGTCGCTTCCATGCACCAAACAGATGTGTGCGCGAACACACACACACATGGACACAGAGGCACATGGACACACACACACACACACACACACACACACACACACAGACACAGACACACACACACACACACACACACACACACACACACACAACACACACACACACACACACACACACACACACACACACACACACACACACACACACACACACACACACACAAAGACACACACAGAACGCAGCTAGGATAGCATTAAGCCCTGAGCGCCGTTGAGTCTATATGAAACACAATAGCGTAACTCATAACTTCCCCAGACTTTGAGATTATTGGTCTGCCTCCCATGTTTCTCGGTAAAGGAATCTCCTACCCTGGCTTCATTCATCATTCATTTCCACGGTGAACCACAACTGTCTGCATGAATATTAAAGAGACCGGCAAATTACAAACGGCAACAGCTCAGAATCCGCATGAAGGGTTGGGATAATTCTTCCCTGTGCCGTGACTCAGGGAGGAA
>NC_044049.1:10288419-10295919 GCF_902167405.1 Gadus morhua | reverse complement strand
AGAGAGAGACACTGTGAGAGTGTCTTGGCTGCAATTCCACAGGACCGATCACCATCCAATCAACACATCCTAACACCTCCCCAGCAACCGTCCCCCCACAAATAAATTAATGAAACCGCAAATGATCCACCCTGCCCTCCTAATGGCTTTCTGCACAATAGCAATATCAACATTAGCATAACTGATACAATCTCGCCATCACCACAGGCTAGATCAGACATGTCTGTCAAGTTATCTCAGAAGAAACAAAACCTGAATCTCTTCAACCGTAGTCACCAAGATTTGATCCAACACGTTTGCACCATGTGAATCACTACTAGAACACACTTACAACAACACAAAGACACTGACTGACTGTTTTCCGAAGCACTGGGGCCACACAGAGATTTGCAGAGGTAATAATGAGCATTGGCTGAGCAGGTCATTAACATAAATATCCGGCCATCATACAATCATACCCATTCCAGTTCTCCATTACACATCTACCAATTGCGGCGCAAAATATATCGGTAGGAGAGCACTTACATTGGAATTGTGGAAAAGTGTTACACCAGTAATGAAGTTCTATTACAGAGATACGGTTTTAGGTTGTTGTTGAGGTGATGTTGTTTTTGTCTTCCTCATGTGTTAAGTTTTTTATGCTCGTGGCCCCAGGCGACAGCATCCCAGCCATGCAAGGCCGTGAACAACATCTCAGGCAGAACATAGCTTCCCCTGTTCTCACAAGAGGGCCTGCTCTCCCTCTCCCTCTCTCTCTCGCTCTATTTATCCCTCCCTCCCTCCTCCTCCCTCCCCCCCCCTCCCCCAATGGACATAGCTTGGAGGCAGCCAGGGAGATCGACGCAGCCCCCTCAACACCTTACCTACCCGTTACTATAGACACACACCCACGTGTATGGATAATGGACATAGATGCTGTATCGGTGTGTTTGGTGATTACAATGTGTAGTTGTGTAGGTCAGCCACATGGACGTCATGATCAAAGTGAAGACAACACAGCATAACATATCTTTTGACCACATTTGGTCTTTGTTAGTTTTGTTGTTTCACTTTTTATGTACAGAGTTACAATTGTATTGATACTTTTAAAGGTCAACATAAGAATCCTGAGACATTTACTCCCATGGAATCAATAGTGTAAAAAAACATTGAAACCAAGAAGAGGGTGATTTCTGGAGTGAGTTTTATTTGCTTCTGCTACTGCAGCTGTCATGAAATGCAAGTGAAAAGGTAAATTGTTCAAAACTCAAATTACAAAGATCAAGCTTTTGCCTGTGTGTCACTCTCAGCAAACGTCTAAATCCACTCCCACATCCTTTTTTTTCCCCTCATGATTAGCGATGTTCTTGTGGTTCCTATCCTCGAGCTAAAGCAATTTCTGTATTTGGGTACTTCAGAAGGACTGATGAAATGCTTTCAACAGCAAGGAAATCACTCCCCCCGCTAAGAAGGCAAACGGCTTCAAGGTTGGCTGCTGCCGCTTCAGGAATGAAAAAAACAAATTAATCCAAAGGGACATTCTTCAACTAAGATGAATCTCTGGTCCCGGTAGCTTAGTGAACTCAAGTCAAATAGGCTGCCATTCTGCTAGCCAGTGACTAATAAGTTACCGCACCATACATCCCATGCCATCTATCCTGCTGCAGCTATCATTCGTGATTGCCGAAAAAAATACACCATAACCGTTGTCTGTACCTCCCGGTAAAACCTAGAATACCCTCGTTATTGAGGCACAGAGAAAAACAATACATGCTTTTTTCCACCCCCGAACCCCCCCCCCGCCCTCTCTTACGTTTAGGTTTCATTTCCTCTTTTTCACAACGGTTTCACCGGAAGGCGCCTCTCGCAGCAGCCACACAAAGGGAAGCTCCTCCTGTCATTTCCTTGTTCTCTCACACGATGCTTGTCGTGATTGAGAGCGGGGGGGGTCGACTCTCTGCCACACAAAGAGTGACTAGACCTCATACAGGCCCGGCCTCCCACGGCCAGCCACAGCTCCGTCCCGCCGTCACGGCGTCGCGACAGATTTCACCGATTATTGCGGCTGATGTTCAAATTGTAGCGATTGAGGCGAGGCCGATGATGGGCAAAGCGCTCCATCATGGCGGCGTGTGTCTACGCCTTTCCGTTGGGTCCTGGTGAAGCTTTATGCTCATTTGCAAAGTGAGGTCGCCCGAAGGACACCAAGCGTTGGTAGTTCGAAGACACACACACGCACGCACGCACGGACACATTCACAGCACATTTTACTGCAGAACTCGAATAGCCGCTTGGCCTTTAATCTGATCAAACACAGGGAGAAAAAGGAAAACAGGCAGCTGCCTAATCCTATAAGATCACCATTAGAAAGCAAACATTAAGGCCACACAGGAACTTCAAAACAAACATGGAGTAGACCTATTACACGTCTCCTCAGAATTCGTTGGTTCGTGAGTTGTTAGTCAGTAGGTCAGTTTGTTGGGTTGTTCCTTGGTTGATTAGTGAGTTGGTTTATTAGTTAGTTTGTTTAACCATCAGAGTGTTATTTGGTATAATCTCTCTGCATTTTAACATACTGTAATTCAGCTTCTCTGAGCTAGCCTCCCTCACAGGCTTTAACAAAGGGGATCTGAATCTGATGCTCATGAATGCACATGTCCACAATCACTCAAAATGCAAATTAATAATTTTGAACTCAGATTACAATCGGACGCATTTCTCCCCGAATACGAGTAATTAAAATGCATCACCAGTGACCTTTGTGGTTGGGGGGGTTGGGCTGATCACAGCTTCACTGCACGTGCCATATTTTCACCCACCTGTCAGTAGACAGATAACTATGATATTATATTTAACGGCCAAAATCAGATTAAGCTCATTACACACTTTCTAGATAAAGAACGATGACATTTAAGGGAAGGGGGGGGGGGGGAGGAGGGGGGGAAATGTCATTTTGGACACTGTCATAACATTATCAGGAATAATGGTAATACATAATATGATTTGCCAGCCCTATTCAACGTAGGGCAACCGTTTATAAAGATGACAGCGATAGGCACGCTGTGTATATGAAGCTTCCCACTGGGTTTTTATTGTAATGGTGTCCCTCTGCTTTGCTGAAATGCAGCCTTGAGCCCCCCAATGTACCCCATGAGTCATAGCCAACATCTCATACTGCTTGGGGTAATCACTGACGACTGAATCATACACACAAACACACACACACACACATACACACACACACACACACACACACGCGCGCACACACACACACACACACACACACACACACACACACACACACACACACGGATGATAGTGTGTATCTAGCGTTAGCCTAGACGTTATTATCCTACCCCATTTCTGCGGAGGTTGTCCAGGGTTGAGGGAGAGATGAGGAAGAGGACGAGGAGAGACGGAGGCGGGGGGGGGGGGACGCAAGGCATGCGCCAATGGCAGAAAACTGGCGACGGACGAAAAAGACACAAACAGACGCACACACACGCGCGCACAAGGTTGCCTCAGCCCAACCCCCGGCTTCACCTCTCTCATCTGCTTAACTTTTCTTTTGCACAGGCTCATAGGAGAGAGACACACACACACACGCACACACACACACGCGCACACACAATCCCACTTTAAGGTCAGACTATGCTTCATCTTTTATAAATGAGGGCAGACTTTTTTTCAATTCAGAGGTTTATCCAGTCTGACAGACCTACCCCCGCCCCCCCACCACCCCCACCCCCCACCACCTTGCACTCCCCAGCACCACACTAGAGAGCCCCCCCCCCCCCCCCCCCCACCGCCATATCGGTCAATAAGGCCTGAATCCTTGCAAAGTATTTCTCATCCATTCTTAAAAGCGCAAGCCTAATAAGGTTGGCGCGGTAACACGATTTGTACTACAGCTTTAGAGGACTAATGAAATTGCAAAACACCTTCAACTGGATATTTGAGCACTGAGTGCAGGGATGTAATGCGATTGCTTTGTTCCTGCAAGATAGAAAACAACTTTTGCAAATACCAAGTGATGACTTTGTCATGATTGGATGGTTAACTGCACTTTTCTAATGCATATTATACAAACATACTGTATACACACACAAAACTATATCACAACACGGCATGGAAAAGAATGGATGATCAAAGGAACTGTAGTACATAGTTAATAATAGAGTGAAGTAGCATTCCACCTGTAGCATTCCATAGGGAGAACACATACTTATTTGTGTGCTCAACTTGGTAACCGTGCGTGTGTTTGCAAGTCTATGAGTCAGCTACAAAGGATCATAACAACTCTGAATACACAGAGAGAGCACGAGCACGGGCGAGAGAGCTAGAGAGCAAGAGAGCGAGAGAGAGGCAATAATCTTCTTTGTGACTCTTGACTGCGGGAGATATTGCTTCGTACATCTTGCAGTACTAACTATTTAATGTCGCTTTAAATCATAAGTGTCTGTTAGTAAAATAACCAGGGCTGTGTGCCGAAGGCTAGTGAGAGACATGTGATTATACACAGCCATAACTAAATCAGGCCATTATGAAGGCATAGAGCTGCTGGATAAATTCTCTGTCCTGAAATAATTCTAAACAATATCACACACACACACATTATAACCTAAAAACGTTGCAGCATTAAATAGCTACAGATAATTGATAGCTAACTAACTAACTAATAAACATCTACTGCTGGGGATCACAGTTCTCCACCCCCAAATGGATTCCCATTAAACCCAAAACACTAAATTAAACTACTGCTGTGGTTCGAGTTGTGGAGCAATCCATATCTTCCATGAGGAGTCAATCGTGTCAGAACGATGTGCACTACTGAAATATACAGCTCATTACACAGCGGTCCTCCTCCCATTCTCCCCCATACGGCTAGGAGACACCATTCTTTTGAGATACCAGCAGGTAGGAAGGTAGCAGGCACTCATTTCATGGAAACATCGCCCGCAGATCCGTCCATCCCGGGCAGCTAAAAAGATACAGCTCTGAATGTTAATTCTGCAAGCCGCCCTACAGGTAAGACTGCCGGCCTTCATGTCTGAACGCAGCACTGTTCAGGCTGGGGGGAGGGGGTCAAAGAAACAGGCCTAACATTAGAACACTACTATCCTAGGGCAGAGGGGGTGTGTTTCAGCAGCCCCAGTGGGAGCGTGGTGAGAGATGGCGCTGCAACAGCACTCCCCTGGCAGCTCCAGTGCAGCCCAGCCGGCCCTGCTGCGCAGCAGGGGAGCTGAGAACCGAGGGCACGGACGCCGGTCCTCCGCATGCACGACAAGGACAACGGAGACAACAATGGATCCGGAGGAATGAGTCACACACCATTTCACTGGGCTCCCACGCGTGGTCCTCAAATCAATACACAGGTTGTTGGGAATGAGAGCGAGGTGGGTTGCACTCGTGGGTGGGTATATATCTATTCATTCGATTTTTTTTTTTGGGTCTGTTTCTGTACACATGCCAGCCGTTTGTGGATTTGTCGTTTTTCCACCTTTTGGTTGAGGTATGTGTTAGTTGTGTGCGTGGCCTAGTCAAGGTAAAAGTAAAGTCCTGTTGGAGGACCGGCAGAGGAGTTCAAAGTGAAACACACAGAGATATATTATCTTTCTCTCTTGCTGCCTATAGGATCTGACAGCAGCACTGCTATACAGCCTTTGTGCTCAAGATGCTGCGGAAAGGAAGAAAGTGAAGGGGAGTATAGCGGCACAGACACGCAGGTGCATACACGCACGCACACACAACTTCTAACTTCCATCTATCTCCTCCATCTCAGTCTGGCAAGAGCTGAGTGGGCATAATGCGAGGGCGTGACTGATCCCCTTACACAAAGGGATTCATTTGAGCCCTTTCCGAGGCACATCGGTAGGTCACCCTTTTATTCACATTTCACAGTTTGCCCATTTGTTCCTCTTGACCCCCAGTTGCTCCTGAGCGGACCTAGAGGTCTATTATTACTACCGTCATCCCAGAGGGACCGCTCTCCTCAAACAAACTAGCATTTTCTGCATCGCACAGGCATCTAAAAAAAACCAGGATGATTCACCCTCATGAAAGCATCGCCTCACAGATGTCTCTTTCTGTCGGTCCCACACACACAGACACACACACACACACACACACACACAGACACACACACACACACACACACACACACACACACACACACACACACACACACACACACACACACACACACACAAACACATAATGCTATGGCTCCACTGAACAGTAGACTGGACGGTTTTCTTAGGCTTTAATCGTTCAGCTCCCTTCGAGTTCTGCTATTTTTCGACTCCACCATCGTCCAAACAACTGCAGGGCCCGAGACGCACGTCCTCTTTCACTTTCCATCACGTATCCCAAGCCTGGCGAGGATGTGGTTCCGTAAACTACTAAACAAAAAAGAAAAACAGACGCTTTTTTTGCTGTGACAGTTAAAAAGGCAGAGTGCAAGTCAGGCTGAACAAAAAGAGCAGAGAGAACATGCAGATTTCGGTCTGCTTGTCTGTTGTCGGTGTGTGTATCCACCCTTAGGTCTGATTAGGCTAGGTCGCTGCTATAGTTGGTTTGGGATGAGATTGAAAACAAACAAAAAAAGGAGGTCAAACAAAACTATTTTGGTATCAGGGAAACAAATGTGTAATTAACAGCGTTTAACATTTGAGGAAACAGACAGGATGTGCTCACACCCTGTTAGGTCATGATCCACCGGGTGTATGAACCGCATGTCCTTCCCTTATTGGTCGAAAGCCTGAGGAGCCATTACGTTATTGCTTCCATCCCCCGCACGCTCTATGCTGACAATGTGGGAAACAGCCAAATATGGCGATTATCAAATCACACCACTGGGACACCGAAACACATAAACACACACACATAAACCCACACACAATGTGTCACTACCTGTCAAGTGCTTTGACCTCATTTAAGCTGGGTCAATATGCGTTTCCCACCTTCAATTAACACTCTTAATTGCCTCTTATCCCCCCCTGTCGTATCAAGCGGCCTGTCGATAATAGGTTGCAAGTCGTCTGGTATTCTAATGACATCACAACATGTTGCACGCCATGACGCAGCGGTTCGGGGCGGGAACACACCGGCGCATCGGCACGGTGGGTGCACCGCAACCACCGCTGTTCTGGGGTCAACGCCGGTTAGCGTAAGTGGGCGTAACGGTTAGCGTAGCGGGCGCCCATAAGCGTGGGTGCGGGGCCGGGAGATACTGGTACCAGTTCATTTTGTGACAAGTTTTGTGGGCTAAGGCCCTGAGCAGTTTTTAGTGTAGCCTCGAGTATGTCTCCAAATGTAAGTCTTTGTAAAGCTTGCCAAAAAATGAAATCTCACACTCTCAGAGCCAATCAAGGTGTCTGCTGTTGACAGCGTCAAACAGGCTGCATGGTTTCAAATTGAGGCCAAAAGTATTGTCCGTGGAAAGATTACAGGCAAAGACGTGGAGACACATTTTTCAGAATTTCGAACGAAAAAGATATAATTGCAACATTTGCAGTACGA
>NC_044049.1:10235919-10283419 GCF_902167405.1 Gadus morhua | reverse complement strand
ATTCTTGTATAATATAATAAATACTATTTGTTAAATATTTGTTAAAGGTATAAAAGGTATATTAATAATATGTAACATTTCCACATTCAAGTAACTTAAAAATGACTAGAACTATATTAAATATCTTGTATCTTGTTGTGGGATGTGTATTTAAAGTATCCAAAATGGTTCCAACACAGAGAAATCTGTTGTTTTCTTCAAGGTAACAGTGGGTTTAATGATTTTTCTGAGGACGACACTCATTACCCCTCCATCCCCTAACTTTCAGGGAAATACAAGAAATAATATTGCAATGATATTGCCATATCGATCTAGCTTACTAAAATGTCCTACTACTATAAAGTTATAACGTTACTGCAAAAGCCATACAGTTATTTTAAGTATGATTGCTTCAGACCACGGATAACAGCCTTGGGCTCCCCCATGATTGAATTTTCCACAAAAGGGGCCAAACAAAAAGTGAATTAAGGTATTAAAATATGCCTATCCAAAAGAAATATACACAACCTCGTCTGTGAAAATGACCTCTGTCTGAGTCTGATAGATGTTTCACCGGAAATGGTGGTTAAGACAACAACTCACACGATCCCACGCTATTTCACCGCGTCATCAAACTAAGTATTTTGGACCGAAAGATCCCTAGCGCAAGTAACGACTCATTATACCTCTAAGGCAAGTAACTTGGCGCTTTCAAAGCCGTCCTATTAAGCCGAGACGGATTCCATATTCTGTGATCAAAGACTGCAGCAGCGATGCCTTCTGTAATAGCCAAGAAATGTCAGATTTAGAAATATTGTCAATGATCACTCAAAGTTAACCAACCATTTCTTCATTTTTAACTCGGCATTTCAAACAACTGCCAGTACAGTCGGTTGAATATAAACAATGCCAGTGGCCTACATGGTGCTTTAATTCAGTGTAATGCTATTAATTAAAATAAGCTTCCAGTGTGTTCCACCGGCGCAATCACAACGCTGTGGCATACGTTTTAGGTGGAGTAAACTGCAGGCCTACATATCATCTCGTGAAACAGGAAATTGTTTGGATGGGTATTCCCGGGAATCTCTTTGCATTAAACCCTATTGTCCAGTGGCATCGGTGCACATTTGGTGCAAGACTGCATGCCCTTGACTGTGAACATCAACATTCACAACAAGTGTGCCTGTGATCACGCCTGAGGCACGGGAAGGGTAGGTATGGCCTGGGGGGGGGGGCAGGCAACCGACACAAGGAGGTTGCCTGCCCCCCCCCTCAGAGGTCAGAGCCCCCCCTCAGAGGTCAGAGCCAATGACTACGTGGATGGGCCAAACAGCCCGAGGTGCTTGCATTTCTGTGCGCAGGCGAGATTGGTTAGTCAGACGGCCGGATATAACCCAACGTCGACTCGGCCCGTGTTTGAAGCACGGAGAAAAAAAACATTGGCACATCGTATGACCACAAAATGTGTGACACGTTTTGAATATAAAAGCATGAAGCCGAGTCACACCGTGTTAGCTGAGTCAACTCGTCCGAAAAGGGCCCCCTGTTACAAGGCAATATGGAGCCAGACGGGTTGTTGTGCGAAACGCTGAAAAAAGAGGAGGGGGAGGACACAACGGCTCGGTCTCTTCATCGGTACACCCACCATCCCCTGTGCTTAAAGACCATGATGCGTTTCTTTTTTATTTTTCTTCCCCTCCCTCTCAACTTGGACCATCTGCGCCATGGCAAGAAGGAAAAAAAAGAAAAAAAGAACGAAAATAAATTTAAAAAAAAAGAAAACGCCACCATCTGTGAATATCCCTGTTGAAGCGGAGCAGTGCCAGTGCCGACCATGGAGTCATGGTGGTAAACAGACATGCAGCGCTGCAGACAGCAGGCCGCTCCATATGCAGTGGACCCTGCTCGGTGTATCCTCGAAACGTCCATGCAGCCTCCCCCCGCCCACTTCAGGCCCTCTCCTCTCTGGGAGCAGGTGGCAGCGGCGGTACCACTGGGCTGGAGCAGCGTGTGGGCCAGCACAGCGGTGGGGTGGCGTCCGTTTGGAAACAATTTGGTATTTATGTGTGATGAATTTATCAGTGGATTTTTGGTCACAAAGAATGTTCCATGATGGATTTAATGTTGAGTTGTAATGTCTCCATTTTATTTTCAGAGTAGCGCTCTCTCTCACACGCACGCACGTGTGTAGGTGTGTGCGTAAACGTGTGTGTGTTTGTATTTCACCCTTTACCTTCAATACTTTGCAGGTTATATTGCTAACTTTCTTTTCTGATTTATTTGCAGGCTGAAGGTTTTATGAAGCAACATTTGTGCCCGAGATTGATTCGGGCCTTTGTCTTGTAAACAACATGTTTACGAAGATGAACCTGTCTATCAGTTGTTCTATGGAGACATCCCCACTGCGGTCTATAAATAGGCTGAGACCTGTGGTGTAGAGGGATTTGGCAAAGTGCTAGGTTGGCGAGAGAGCAGGAGCAAGAAGGAATGGAGGTACAGAGAAGTACAAAGACAGAGACACAGACACACACACACACACACACACACACACACACACACACACACACACACACACACACACACACACACACACACACACGTCACACACACACAGCGAGAGACAGAGCAAGAGAGAAAGAAAGAGTAGGTCTGGGCAACATGGGAACATTAAGCATCGATATATGTGTAAGTTAAATGCATAGTAATATCATTAAGTTAAACCCTTCTCCATTCCTCTCTGCCATTTCAAACATCAGGTCATGGCTTATCAGACTTTGTCTTCATCATACAAACTAGTTTTTCAGTCTTTCCCTTTATCCTTATATCTTTACGCAGAACAAAAATGTAAGAGCGAGAGTGATACCGAGAACGAAAGCTCGAGAGAGAGAGAGAGAGAGAGAGAGAGAGAGAGAGAGAGAGAGAGAGAGAGAGAGAGAGAGAGAGAGAGAGAGAGAGAGAAGAGAGACAGAGAGAGCGATAGAGAGAGAGAGAGAGAGAGAGAGAGAGAGAGAGAGAGAGAGAGAGAGAGAGAGAGAGACCAAACCAGCATTGGCACCCACTAGCATCACAGAAGCAACAAAGCAGAAAAGCTACAGAAACCAGATGGCACAAAAAAAAGCCACTAGTTGGATGACACCATAGCCTTCCAAGCTCCTAACAGGGAGCCGTGCAAAATCACTGCTGGAGCTCTCAGTAAAAGCCCGGCTAACAACAGGCGTCCATCGGTGATTGCTTTGGTAACTCAGCCCTCTTATCAATTAACTTTCTTTCCAGCACTCAACCTCTACTCGGATATCCGCCACAACAGTCTAGGTTGTCGTTGTTTTTGGCATGAATGCCACTCTTCTGTGAAGAACAAAAAAAAACTCTTGGTCGCAAAGTGTCAATTGACACAAACAGTATCACACTCTTCACACAGACAGAGCGAGTGTGACATTAAGCAACATCTTTGTAAATCTATGATAATTGTAAACGACAACCAGCATGCCTCGTGTCCCTAAAAGGTGTGTGTGTGTGTGTGTGTGTGTGTGTGTGTGTGTGTGTGTGTGTGTGTGTGTGTGTGTGTGTGTGTGTGTGTGTGTGTGTGTGTGTGTGTGTGTGTGTGTGTGTGTGTTTTTGTGTGTGTGTGTCAGTATCTGTTTACGTGTTTGTGTGTGTGTGTGCCAGTATATGTGTTTGTGTGTGCTTCAGTATATGTGTGCGAGTGTGTGTGTGCGTGCGTGCGAAGTGTATCTCATGAACATGACGTGTATGGGCTAACCAAATGTATGAGCGGTAATTACAGCTGTGTATTACCAACCCAACAAAACATAGTGTTACTAGAATATAGTCAGAACACATCCAGAACACACACAGAATAAAACCAAGTAAATAAATGCAAAGTAAATAAATGCACTCATTTCAAAATACATCCAGAATATTGTGAATACATATAGAGTAAATTCAGATGACATTTAGACAACATTCCCTTTTCTTTAGACAATATCATTCATTATTAGGTACTCTTTTGCATATTTGTCTAAGCGTATAATAATGCTCCAGATTCAGAGTGCTATCCCAATTACCCCTCAATTAGGCTTATCTTCAGGATAAGCCTGCTAAATGTTCTGTTCAATCACAAATTCATCCCATCCCACACACACACACACACACACACACACACACACACACACACACACACACACACACACACACACACACACACACACACACACACACACACACACACACACACACACACACGCACACACACACACGCACACACACACTAGGTAAATACAGTGGAGGAAGCAGATTCATCTAGGTAAATACAGGGGGGGCAGCAGAGTACTGGTTGGACCTGTCCCCCCCCCATTCGCCACTGCTTTACATTGGAAGACATGGACCTTACTTTGTAAAGGATTGTACAACGATCATACTGGGGCTGCGTTGTAACTTGCTGATGCAGCACATTATCTGTGCAGTTTGTTCAATAAACTGGACATGTATATATGATTATATTAACCACGATATGGGCTTACACATTGGGGCATTCTGAGGAGGAGGAGAAGGAGGAGGTGGAGAGGGAGTGTGCTTTACAGGTGCCAAACTAAATGGAGCCACCGGCGTTATGACTCTGCAACCCGTGTCCGGTTAGTAAGTCACCGTTACCCTCTGACCTTCGGAAAACAACCAAACTGAATGATTCAAATAGTTCACCTCCTAAGCAGGACAAGACAAAAGCTGAACTTTCTTCTCTGCGGAGTCAAGGAAATCCTGCAGAACTGTCTACACAAGGATTGTCATGTTTTCATTGATTGACCCCTAGCAGCATGAATGACATGTCATACCTTTTAGACTCCTACCAGATCCTATCTCGCCTCAACCCTGCCCACAGCACCACTGACTTCTGCTGCTGTTTTACGCCCAGCACGAATCACAAAGATTAGGCATTGCTCCAAACACATCATGGCGGCCAATTGAATCACTTGTCCTCAATATTAAAAAATCTCCTTCATCTTGGGACCTTAATTTAATAAATGGCTAATTGGGGTTTCTTTCCACTTAGCTCAAGTTATTATGGCGTGAGCCATCATGAACTAAGCGACATAGAGGAAGTTCAGCCACTCCCTGTTCTTCTGATATATAAGAAAGATTGGTTCATGCGGACGTCCTCTATCCCTCTGACAGAAGCATGCACTGATGCAATTGTATTTGATAGAGTCTTTCTCGCGGTATTGCGCAAAAAAGGCAAGGATGTGCACAGGATGTGCATAGACATTACTTAGGCATGATCCTCTTTCATAGACCAAACCCCTTGGCATTCCAACTGGGCTTTGATGCTCCAATGTTTGATGTCCTTCCTGAGGTCTCCTCAGCCTCGATCTTGGTAGGAGTTTGGGGAAAGAGGTACAATGTGTTGACCTTTGCTATACAAGGTATGGCATTAGCATTTAGCCAAAATTTAAAAGCTGTTTTTGAAGTGCTTGATAAAATTGCTCAATGTCGACAACACACATCCTCAACGAGCACTCAGGGCACCCATGCGTGGATCGAGGGGTGAGGTATGGTTGCATTTACAGTGAGTTCATTAAGTAAAATTAAATTGTAGCTTAGCGGTGAAAAACAACAACAGATAAGCTCTGATGAACTGCAGGCTGCACGTAGCACATACAATTATAAAATGGGCAGGGCAGTGAGGTGCAAAGGTGTGCGTCAGTTCCAATCCCGCGGAGACGAGCTGGGGGGGACATGTAAACACCTTTATGTGTTTAGGATTGCACACTTGTGTCCAACCCCTGTCACTAGGGGAGGACGACGATCATCCGATTCCTGGAAGCAGGGGTTCCGCTTACATTAGGGGAAGAATGTGAAAGCAGTAGGAGGACACGCAAACAGGGGGGTGGGGGACTGTGGGGCTGGTGGCTGAGGGTAGTAGTAGAAGTAGGGTAGGGGATCAGGGAAGATCAATAAAGGGAAGGGATTTTTAGGTGCTTTATCTGATTGGGTTTTAAGGGGGAGAAAAAAAGGGAAAGAAAAGCCAAACAGCTGAGGACGGTGTAATGAGTCTGGAAGGAAACCAGCTCTGGGCCCGAGAGGTGGTGAGGACGAGAGGAGAGGAGGTGAGGAGGTGAGGAGGAGAGGAGGAGAGGAGGTGAGGAGGAGAGGAGGTGAGGAGGAGAGGACGAGAGGACGAGAGGACAAGAGGAAGTTTGGCTCAAAAAGCTGCATGGAAGAACATTATGCACCTATGCAATTCTTTGAAACGGTAAGAGGAGGTTGTATATTCCTTTTTAGAGGGCAGGTGTCAAAAGGTATCGTGGAGGACAAAAGCTTACAGAAATGTCTTGAATAACCTTTGAATGAGTCAAAAGAGTTTTTCATTCAAAAGGGCATCAGAAAAATGCTTTGAAATTATCCATTTGAGAAAATTGCCAAAATTCAGCCGAACAGCGTCAACTAATTGTAACACCTCAAATCGACAAGCGACAGCATTTTTCAAGTCCAATGAAATGTTTTTCTTCCTGTGCACAACCGGTGTATTTTCTGTACGAAACCCAAGCAGTTTCTATTTGATAGCCCTGGCAGAGCCTGAAAGGCTTTTGCTATGAAGCGCTGCTATCCCTACGCCCCCCCTCTACTGTGCTGTGTGCTGCACTATGTTTGCCATTCCTGCAACCACCAGCATTGCCACCACCACGCTCCTTAAATAAGCACCCAGTATGGCTTACAGGCCCCATTATCAACCAGGCAAGGCCTACTGCTGCCTGCTGCTTTTACTGCGATAAATGTAAGAGTCGCAGCATGATGCCGGATGCATAACGCACAACCGCAATCAACGTGATCATGAGCGTGTCAACAAAGCTACACAAGGGCCCTGATCCACACAAGAAGCAAGGTGTTTTTCCTTCAGCTTTCTTATCAGTCACTTATTCTTGGTTTTTAAAACTATTTTGTTTCAAGATTTTTTGTCAGATGCTAATTTTAACAAGAAAAATAGATGATTATTTAAGTGGACGCCGGTAGCTGAAAACATCAAAGCACTATCTCCATGTACCTAGAAAAATAAACTTCCTATTACTGATTAACTGGTTGATTTCTGAACTCCCACAACAAAGCACATTCACTAAACGTATATTCCTCTTAGTGTAGCTGGTAGATGATAAATTGGGTTGAGTATAGCCCAACAGAACTTTTTAGTGGTCGGAAGAAATCTCTTCAGGTAAAACATGGAACACAGTTGGATCGATTCAATTAAATTAATCGGCTGCCTCTTATGGAGGCTTCATAACATGTGTCGATTAATAAATAAGATAATAAGTAATTGAGTAAATGATGCAAAACAACATATTTGAAGCACAATGTTCATACCAGTCCTCCACATTTATGTTGTTGCTTGTTGCCCAACAAAACATATTGAACAGAGCATTTTCTTGCTCCCAGCAGATCTGTGAACACCAATGACCTTGAAAATGCATGAGTGTCGGGAGATCGAAAAACTGCAAGGAAACGTAGATCAAGAGGTGGGGGTAAAGGTCAGAGCCACAGGAAAAGGGGAAAACATATTGTTGTCCTCTGTGACGCTGATGCCGTCATCACCACATTCCCAGGGACACAATCCTGCCAGCTTCGTATAGCGTGATGTGCTGGCTCACAGTCGGTCTGCCCTCCTCCTCGCCCCTCAGCCAGGCTGGAGCCCACCCTGCAGCTGTCCACAGTCCATCCTTACATAATGAGACAACTCAGGCTCCATCACCACACACACACACACACGCACGCACACGCACACACACACACACGCACACACACACACACACACACACACACAGACACACACACACACACACTCCCCCTGCCCAGGAAATGACACAGGGTAGGTGGGGGGGACAGACACACACAAACCCCCTAGAGGCCACGGTAACGCAAGCAAATGCGATTTTGTGATTGCTTATTTGCCAACCCACGCTTGGAGACACAGCCTAGAGACACGCACACACCCGCTCGCTCGCACACAGAATTCCACACACGTACACACAATCACACACATGCAATCAGACACATGCAATCACACACACACAGACACATTACATCGCACACATATCGTATAATACACACCCTGCATCTCTAACCGTCTATGACAGACATTTGATGCTGACAGCAGAGAATTCTGAGGCATTACAGAGACCTTTAGAGGAGTGTGACATTTACGACGTCCATATAAACCAAACAGCAACAATGACAAGGAACGACTCAAATATTAAACTTTTCATTGTCGTGACTACGGTATAAACATCGACACTCTCAGTTCCGCCCGTAGTGCATTATGCAGGAGCCAAGGATGTTTTGAAAACAGAGAGCCTCAATGCCTTGCCACCTACAATCAGTCGATCAGTCAACACAAGAGAAATGCCTTCATGAATAAGAACATCACAAGGCGTGAGTCTAATCCACCAGTCTAATGTTTGAAGAGTTAGGGGGATATACAAAATAATCCTGGATGTTCTCAGTTACGCATTTATTAGTGAAAGATACAGGGGACTTATTCTGAGGAGCTATGCCTCCGCGGGGGCAACAATTCCCATCGCTGCTGATGAATAAGCAACGACACTTGAGAAAGCAATGACACAGATATTGTCATTGTATTTTCATTTATCCCTTGATTTTTCAATACTGATAATTATTTATCCAAGAATTTTAGCAAAGCTCAAGCAAAGAACAGACTGTGGCTCGGGACAATAACTTAATATTCAAACTAATAATATTACATTAATGATACTTTTTTTAGGAAGTTACTTGACTTAACTATAGTAACCACTAGTAATGGTTATAAAATGGTTGTTATAACCAGGGTCCTAAATTACACAGCAATGATAATATATATATATGTATATACAATATATCTTCATTCAAATAAAAGTGGATTATGCTGTTAGTTAATTCAACATCATGCAACAATGAGCATTCACATTGCATCAGATGTCTAAAAGAATATCAAGTAACCGAAACCCTAATCTGTCAAATACAGCTGTCGACAATCCTTCCTGCATATTATACGGCCCATTTCTGCCTACATCAAACATTGCTTTTTTCCAGTTATCCAAAATTGGAAAAACTAAAAATAACTATTTTCATATACATCTCAAGATCCTTTCAATGTACCCTATGTGCCAATATTTATCGGTGGATGTCTTCTAGGAAGAACGACTTTGTACTATGACCTTGGCTACATAAGGCAGAAGGGAAAAGAGAAGCTAGGGGGAAATACGATTAAGATGGCAGTGTAGTCTCATGGCAACAATGGGATATACCAACGGGAGGTCTTCAGTTTGAAGACATAAACTAAGATCTGAAACACGGCGGCGAGATGTGAGGAACAGTCCTTCGAAGACCTCTGTGGCGTTTGGAGCTCAGAGGTCTCAGGTTACCTGGAGGTGTTGTGCAATGAGAAGAGGACTGCATTAGAAGATTTTGCTATCATAATATCAATAACTCATCACACAGGCAGCAATTGCTGCCTTTCTTGAGATTTCCTTCAGAGGGTTACCGTCAAACGCAGTGTGGGCGTTGGGCTATGTGTGGGTGCTGTCTACCTGAGAGAGAGAGAGAGAGAGAGAGAGAGAGAGAGAGAGAGAGAGAGAGAGAGAGAGAGAGAGAGAGAGAGAGAGAGAGAGAGAGAGAGAGAGAGAGAGAGAGAGAGAGAGAGAGAGAGAGAGAGAGAGAGAGAGAGAGAGAGAGAGAGACCACATCTATAGGGGATTCAGCAATGGGGTAACAGAATGAATTAGACAGGGTTTTGTTTCAGTTGCTAAGCAGGCACGCTAAGATATGATAGAATGTCATTCTCTCACTGTGCCACACATACTGAACAATAGACAAGTACGACTTCATTGTGCTGTTGTTAAAATTGTAGTTGTATCTTTCATATGTTAATCTCTTCATTCATCTATAAGTCTAGTCTACATATTTTCGACACGCTAAAGCACCAGTCGGATATCAAGGGGGGAGACTCTTTGCTGTCACTTGTTTACATTGTGTAATGAAGGGAGCTGCAAGAGAAGATAGCTGCAAACAAAATGCATTGGCTTATCCCAATACACCATACAGTAGAGATACTCATGTATTATTGAGGGTCAGTGGACTGACTGCTGCTGAATGCAATAATGATAATTATCTCCCTTTAAGACTTGGAAACAGTTATCTTGTTCCACCTGCAAAACCTACGGGCCGGCGATGTTGGGGTATGCATTCGTCTTGGAGCATGCTGGGACAGCACTGAGCCCTTTATTTGGGAGGACAACATACCTTCCTCAGAACTTATGAATGGGGCAATCATTGGACTTCACGTGTACACTCAATAGTAGCCCAATTGGACAGGGACTCTGGGGCGTTTAATTATTCTCTGTAAATAAGTCTTACTAACTATATCATGGGCTTCTTGGAAGATAATTGCAAATAGTCATCTCGACAAATCAACGAACCTTCATGATGCCGCAAGGTGTGTTTGCAGCTCCGTGACTTCGCTCGGCTGAATTATCGCGGCTTCTACCTCCAAGTCTTGGACTGCAGTGCTCTCTGTATCGCCCGTTGGTATAAACTACTTCCGATCCTCCGTAGAACGGGTGCCCTGCTGCTGGCGAAACGTCCAAATACGCCCGGGATCCAGTGAGTGGTAACAGGGTGTCATCGCTGTTAAATCCCGCTATGTTGGTCGCACTCTGTGCCACTTGGGCGCCCATGGCAGGGTCCATAAAATGTCCCGAACCCGCATCAGAAGCACGTACCCCTTCCATGATCCACCGGTCGGTTACAGCAGTAGCAGCAGCGAAGCCTTCACACCACAACCACAATCCATTGTCTCAAAGCAGAGAACCCGTTTTTTTTGGAGTCTGCGGACATCTGAAATGTTCCCAAGAGTAGGGTCACCATCCATACATCGCCGGAGAGTGCATGTCAAAACAGGAAGGTTATGAAAAGAGGGCAACAGGATTTGAAGTGCGCTGTCGATCAACTCTTTCTCTGACCGCTCGACTGAGAAATGAACAGATGGTACCCCCCCCCCCCCCCCCCCCCCCCCACACACACACACACACACACACACACACACACACACACACACACACACACACACACACACACACACACACACACACACACACACACACCACCCCCCGATCTAAACTGCCGTGATTAGCTTTCTGCTGGCGTCCACATTGGCGTCGAAACGTTCTCACAATAATATTAGGAGTGTCAAGGTCCACCCTGTTTACAGCGGGTATAGTTTTCAATTTCGTCTGCCTGTCACCAATGTTTCGCGGTATTTTCTTCCTCAACGCTCCTCTCTTCTGTTGTCTGTCTAGCGCCTGTGTGTGTGCGTGTGCGTGTGCGTGTGCGTGTGTGTGTGTGTGTGTGTGCGTGTGCGTGTGCGTGTGCGTGTGTGTGTGCGTGTGTGTGTGTGTGTGTGTGAGAGAGTGTTGCCTCGTCCTGTACTTTTCAGCGCTTGCAAATGGGAACGCTCCCCACGTGCATCCGCGGGACAATTCAATAGCGTGCGCGCGCCGTCGCCACCGCACACCCACGGTACGGGCGCACTGAACAACTCACTCACGCGCACCAAGACCGGGAAACTCACTCTTCGATTAGTTAAACACACGCTGCTCGAGCTTGATTCAATTGAAGGACAAACCAATTAATAAAATTAGACTTGATACTGCAATGCAGAATTGTTGCATTATTGGGCATGGAAAGGATATACTGGCCGTGCATAATTGAACATTTCATTTCCTTTCTTTTTTACAGAAGATCATTACATCGATTCATTTATTTCTGAATCAATCTCCAAACATCTTCAACCAAGCCTGTATCCTTATCAAGAGCATGACTGGAAATAAATAGTTGGAAAAGATATGTAGAAAATCCAAAATATTATGTTCTAATACCAGAAATGTGGACTCAGTCTCTGCATAAGAAAAATATTCCAATGAACATATTCAATTCTACTTTGTGTTTGTTCTCCATGTTATGATTAGTTTAAGAAGAATCTTCTTTTCAGTCGGTTTCAGACAGTCATATTTTACTTCATTATGCGATTGTGTTCTATTCTAATATTGTATGTAGGCCAGCTATATTAAGGCCCCTACTCTGTTCAACGCTAAGTTTGGTGAAAATGTTGGGGAAGGAACCGCAAAGTCCACTACTTTTCTGTCTTAGATTAGTTTAAATTTCCCATGAGGAAATTGGGTTAGCTGAAATGGACCTCCTGCGGGAAAGAGGCACCTAATAATAACAACCATGGTTAATATAACAAGACACAAGGTACAATAACCATATAGAACAAAATAGTATAGTTTATGCAACCAGAAAAATAATAGGACACACTCAACAGAACAAAAATAAACAATATAAAGGATATGTTGTTTATATGCTCAGGTACAAGTGAAATGTAGATTGAAAAGAAGGAGAATCTCTCTCTTTTCTGTAAACAACAAACACTTTGTCACCATGGAAACTGGGCTTGACCTACCAAAATACGGTTGCATTTAATTTATATACACTAGGGCCTAATTATAGAATTTTATTTTACCTCTTCCCTGCTCCCACTGGATTGCGTTTACAACGTGCAATACTCATAATATTTGATGAACGATTGCTGTAAAAATCACAGAATGTCTGAATCAAATTAGAAACCAATTTGGAGGGAGGGTAGTCAGGTGGGGAGACCATTAGCACCTCCCTAAATTGCCACATGAAGGCCCAACCAATTACAGCCCCAATTCTGTTTGCTGACAGTTAACTGTTCGCTGAATGCTGCAGGTTTTTAGCTGGAGGCTTGAGATTGGATACCATAGGCTGGATAGGTTGCTAGTTGGATGCAGGCTGTTATTTTCGAGATGTAGGCCTATCGTACAACCGCACGAGTTGCTCTTGTCTTGCTCTTGTGTAATTTCCTGGCTTGTAGAACTTATAGCGTTCCCGTTTGTCTTTGAGGGCATCGCTACAAGATGAGTCAGGGAAGAACAGTCATTGTGTCATTGGTATTGTTAGCTACATTAGCCTCTTTGGCAAACCAGCTCGAAAACAAGCAACACAACTTCATATTGTATTGCACTCCCAGCAAGACCGTGCAATGCATAAATTGGTGACCGGATTAAAGCAGCAATTTAATCAAGTGTGTAAGACTTTATTTTTTATTAATTTCAATTAAAAATTTACATTTAAACGACCAACTTGGTACAAATACAAATACATCTCTTTACGGGCACAGGCATCTTTGTTGGTCGAGTTGTATAGGCCTTCAGTCCTTTGGTCCCAGGTTGCGATGTTAAAACGAGCTGGCTTGCAGGGCAATACTTTCTATCAGGACACGATTTGAATAATAACTCAAGTGTGATGTGAATGCATATCTATCTATGTCATTGGGTTATATTTTGATAGTGTGCAGATAGTTTATGGTAAAAGAGAGGATGAGGAAGGTTGAGGAGGTGCCATGCTGGTCTGATGTGGATACAGAGAGTCGGGGTAACCTTGGCTCGAGCACACGAACCAGAGGGGGGTTGTCTTGTTTGAATGTGAAACATGGGGGAACTGTGTGACAATGCATGCACGCGCACACACACACACACACACACACACACACACACACACACACACACACACACACACACACACACACACACACACACACACACACACACACACACACACACACACACACACACACACACACATCTATTTGGACCTGTGGTGACTCCAGAATAACCAAAAGTAAAAGTGGATTTTCTTCTGTTTTATTGACTTTGAGTTACACAACTAAAGTGACAGCATCAACTGCCGTATAGAGATGTCAATACGGATGTCAAAATGATTACTGTGTGTTCAACACAACGTGTCAATGTGTGGATGTCCTAGTCACAAACACAACTGAGTGAGTGTGTTTGCATTTGGGCACATGTGTTTTCTTTGTTTTATGCTGTTCATCGGATGGCTAAATAAATAGTAAATTTTTCCTTGTTCCTTGTTTCTTTTACAAAAGTGAAGCTGTTCGCCTCTATGATCCCAATGTGTGTTTTAAATATGGTACGGTGAGATTTCACTTTCGCTGAATGACAAATATGCAAGCATTCTTCATAGTGCATCCAAGATTTTCCACACATTAGTCACAGGCTCACATCACTCAAAAGGAAGAAAAACTATTTCATAATTTGGCGAGGCAATTGCTTGGAAATCCCCAATTGTTTTGTGTTTGGGGACAAAAAGAAAGATCCTCTTCTCTTTTTCTACTTCATGATTTTATGATGGAACATTTCAGAACTCATAAGACTCATTCAAAAACAACAAAGATACTGTGTGTGTAGTAATCTATTTTTAGGAATACAATATCACTGAGGGATGAAATCTATGGCACAGGAACGGTTTCAGTCAGCAGTAAAAGGTAAGCCAGGTGACCTTCCGAAATAATCGTACATTTGTCCAATGGTTTGCATAACATTGTTATATAAGCCTAAAAGGTGTAGTGTAAAGAATTAAATGAAACCTATTGGTAAGTGTGTTTAATTAATATATCTGAATCCATGTGTTACCTTCTAATGAGCCCTTTTAACTACACAGGCAGCATGTCCTCTTCCACGGGACACACTGTGTTCCACAGCCATTTTTCTACAGTAGCCCAGAAGGGACAAACGGCTCAAGAAAGACCCTGTTTGTATTTCAATCTACTTTCAATTAAAGTCTAAATGAAACACGATGAGAATTGTTTTATCCCCATGGCCCCACTTTTGCTACTTTTTAAGTATTGTCGTTGTGTAGGACTAGGAGCGTTAGCATAAGTGATGTTCTATATGAAATGTGCGGACACCAAAGTCAACTGTGGGCAGATGGAGCTCCACAAATCAACACACCGTTGCATTATCAATAGGCTTTTGCAAAGCCTAACTATCTCTCGGAAGCAACAACATCAAAATCAACCTCCGGCCAGAAGAAGCTCCACAAATCCACACACATGTGGATGGCATTGTATGTGTGTCCGAGAAGCTAACCCTCTCTAATGCGTCCATCAACATCAACTGCTGGCTAGACAGAGCTCCACTCATCCATTCCACACACACACACCGAAGCGTTATACTTTAAGTGACTGAGAAGATCAAATCATAATATAACACCCTTTTTAATCCAAATGTAAAATAGTGAGTTAATGGCAGTTCATGGATGAGGGTGATTATGAAAACAGGGAGTGCATTATTTAATACATCAATGTTTTAGAGATATTTTAGGTTATTTCCCTGTTCAATAACTAAAAGTAGGCAATCACTCTAAAGCAGGAAGATGGTATCCAAAACAAAACTGTTGCTATACAACTGCACAGTCATGTTATGAAAAGCAACCTATATTCACTTACCAAACCGAAAGAAAACTTTGGCTTGCAGCGCAGAGTGCTATCTAGATGAATAATTAATACATATAACATAAAGTAATAATTATAGGAGTATGAATGTAGTTTACCACTATGGATGCCATAAGAGGACTGTGTGTTGAGAAATGTAAACAGGCTGTTACCGCCGCCATGTTGTACAACATGTACAATGACGACGGTGAAATGAAGATACCTGATTGTGATTGCCATCAAAAGTGGACCTCGGTGCCATTGGAATGAATGGTGTCCTTTCGCAAAACTGAAAACGCTGCGTAAAAAATAGCAGCTAAACAACCACGTTCAATGTATACGACATTTATCTATAAGTTACGACCTATCGTTTTACATTTACAAATGAAATCACTGAATACAGTTCAGAAATCGAACGATAAATCTTGAGAGATGTAATTAGAAAAGCCAGGAGCTGAAAATGGGTGATTCGCTGTGGTGGACTGTGAACGCTGGTTTAGGAAATGCAAAACGAAGGTTTCACTTTGACTGAAGCTTCTGCTAAATGACGACACAGGAGCCAGGGTTTACTCATTCTTTCCGTTTGGTGTGGATATGGCTATAGAGCGCAACAGTGACCGCCCCCTTTTTGAACAGCTTTTGTTGGGAAAGTTAATTTTCCATTCATTTTCTCCATCGACTTTTCGTAAAGTAGTTAGATAAAGCCTGGAACAAAGCCAATCATCCGTTATGCTAGTCGTAAAAGAATTAATTCTGGGCAAAAAATTATTTGAAAAAAAAAGAAAAGGCGAAGGTACGTAAGACTGTGTGCATAATTTTTTGTGAACGAGTGAAGGAACTATCCTCATCCTCATCCTCATCCTCATCCGCTTATCCGGGGTCGGGTCGCGGGGGGAGCAGCTCAAGCAGGGGGCCCCAGACTTCCCTTTCCCGGGCCACATTGACCAACTCTGACGGGGGGATCCCTAGGCGTTCCCAGGCCAGTGTTGAGATATAATCTCTCAACCTAGTCCTGGGTCTTCCCCGAGGTCTCCTCCCCACTGGACGTGCCTGAAACACCTCCCAAGGAAGGCGCCCAGTGGGCATCCTTACCAGATGCCCGAACCACCTCAGCTGACTCCTTTCTAAGTAAAGGAGCAGCGGCTCTAATCCGAGTTCCTCACGGATGGCTGAGCTTCTCACCCTATCCCTAAGGGAGACGCCAGCCACCCTTCTGAGAAAACTCATCTCGGCCGCTTGTACCCGCGATCTCGTCCTATTGGTCATCACCCAGCACTCATGACCATAGGTGAGGATAGGAACGAAGATCGACCGGTAGATCGAGAGCTTTGCCTTGCGGCTCAGCTCTCTTTTCGTTACAACGGTGCGGTAAAGCGAACGCAATACCGCCCCCGCTGCTCCGATTCTCCGGCCAATCTCACGCTCCATAGTACCCTCACTCGCGAACAAGACCCCGAGGTACTTGAACTCCTTCACTTGGGCTAAGGACTCATTTCCTACCCAGAGTAAGCAATCCACCGGTTTCCTGCTAAGAGTCATGGCCTCAGATTTAGCGGTGCTGATCCTCATCCCAGCCGCTTCACACTCGGCCGCCAGCCGATCCAGTGAGTGCTGAAGGTCACAGGCCGATGATCCAATGAGGACCACATCATCTGCAAAAAGCAGTGACGAGATCCTCAGACCACCGAACTGCAACCCCTCCCTACCACGACTACGCCTCGATATCCTGTCCATGTATATCACAAACAGGATTGGTGACAAGGCGCAGCCCTGGTGGAGACCAGCACCCACTGAGAACGAAACTGACTGGCTGCCGAGAACACGAACACAGCTCTCGCTTTGGGAGTACAAAGATTGGATGGCCCTGAGGATAGACCCCCTTACCCCATACTCCCGCAGCACCTCCCACAGTTTCTCCCGGGGGACCCGGTCATACGCCTTCTCCAGATCCACAAAACACATGTAGACCGGAGGGGCATACTCCCAGGCCCCCTCCAGGATCCTTGCGAGAGTGAAGAGCTGGTCCGTAGTTCCACGTCCGGGGCGAAAACCGCATTGTTCCTCTTCAATCTGAGGTTCGACGATCGGCCGAACCCTCCTTTCCAGCACCTTGGAGTAGACTTTACCAGGGAGGCTGAGAAGTGTGATACCCCGGTAATTGGCACACACTCTCTGGTCCCCCTTTTTGAACAGGGGAACCACCACCCCGGTTTGCCACTCCTTTGGCACTGTACCCGACTCCCACGCGATGTTGAATAGGCGTGTCAACCATGACAGCCCCTCAACACCCAGAGCCTTTAGCATTTCTGTCTGGATCTCATCAATCCCTGGGGCTTTGCCACTGCGGAGATGTTTGACTACCTCAGTGACCTCCACCAGGGAAATTGACGACGAAACACCATCAACCTCGAGCTCTGCCTCCAACATAGAGGGCGTGTTATTCGGATTCAGGAGTTCCTCAAAGTGTTCCTTCCAACGTCCGACGACCTCCTCAGTTGAAGTCAACAGAGTCCCATCCTTACTGTACACAGCTTGGATGGTTCCCCGTTTCCCCCTCCTGAGGTGCCGGATAGTCTTCCAGAAACACTTTGGGGCCGACCGAAAGTCCTTCTCCATGGCCTCTCCGAACTTCTCCCACACCCGCTGCTTAGCCTCCGACACGGCAGCCGCTGCAGCCCTTCGAGCCTGTCGGTACCTTGCAACCGAGTCAGGAGTCCTCCAGGATATCATATCCCGGAAGGCCTCCTTCTTCAGTCGGACGGATTCCCTGACCACCGGTGTCCACCACGGTGTCCGAGGGTTACCGCCCCTTGAGGAGCCTAAGACCCTGAGGCCACAGCTAGTCACCGCAGCTTCAGCAATGGAGGCTTTGAACACCGCCCACTCTGGCTCAATGCCCCCAACCTCCACAGGAATGCCAGAAAAGCTCCGCCGGAGGTGTGAGTTGAAGATACCTAGGACGGGGGCCTCCTCCAGACATTCCCAGTTCACCCGCACTACTCGTTTGGGCTTACCAGGTCTATCCGGAAATTTCCCCCATTCACTGATCCAACTCACAACCAGATGGTGGTCGGTTGACAGTTCCGCCCCTCTCTTTACCCGAGTGTCCAAAACATGCCGCCTCAGATCAGATGACACGATCACGAAATCGATCATCGATTTTCGGCCTAGGGTATTCTGGTACCAGGTACACTTATGAGCACCCTTATGTTCGAACATGGTGTTTGTTATGGATAATCCATGACTAGCACAGAAGTCCAATAACAAACGACCGCTCGGGTTTAGATCAGGGAGGCCGTTCCTCCCCACCACGCCTCTCCAGGTGTCTCCATCGTTGCCCACGTGGGCGTTGAAGTCTCCCAGCAGAACTACGGAGTCCCCTACTGGAGCCCCATACAGGACTCCATTCAGGGTCTCCAAGAAGGCCGAGTACTCTGAGCTGCTGTTTGATGCATACGCACAAACAACAGTCAGAGTTTTCCCCCCTACAACCCTTAGGCGCAGGGAGGCGACCCTCTCGTCTACCGGGGTAAACTCCAACACCGCGGCGCTCAGCCGGGGATTTATGAGTATCCCCACTACCGCCCGGCGCCTCACGCCCTCGGCAACTCCGGAGAAGAATAGAGTCCAACCCTTATCCAGGAGTACGGTACCAGAGCTGAGACTGTGCGTGGAGGTAAGCCCCACCAGATCTAACTGATAGCGCTCCACCTCCCTCACAAGCTCCGGTTCCTTTCCCCACAGCGAGGTGACGTTCCACGTCCCCAGAGCCAGCTTCTGCCGCCCGGGTCTGGTCCGTCGAGACCCCTGACCTTCGCTGCCACCCATGTGGCTGCGCACCCGACCCCAACGGGTCTTCCCACAGGTGGTGGGCCCATGGGATGAAGAGAGGGGGGGTGCCACGTAGTTTGTTCGGGCTGTGCCCGACCGGGCTCCGTGGCAAACCCGGCCACCAGGCGCTCGCCATCGAGCCCTCCGTCTGGGCCTGGCTCCAGACGGGGGCCCCGGGCTTCCTCCGGGCCGGGTCACATCTCCTCTTTTTACGTTATTCATTGGAGTTCTTTGAACCATTCTTAGTCTGGCCCCTCACCTGAGACCACTCTGCCATGAGAGACCCTACCAGGAGCACAAGGCTCCAGACAACACAGCTCTCAGGTTCACAGGGACACGCAAACCTCTCCACCACGATAAGGTGACGGTTCCAGGAGAGGAACTACTCATCCCATAAACCAACGCATACTTTTTCGGAATATTTACAACCCAATAGTTAAGCTTGTTCCTTGCATCTAATAATCTCATAGCTCGTCATAACATGTCATCGATGACTTTCTCGGTTGTGGATAAACGTTTCCATGGTAACAGCGAGCTCCACCAATCAAAGACGCCATGCTACACTTAAGGATTATGGGTAGTGAAGATGTTTCAAACTACATGCGCGAATAAAACATGTTTTTCTAAAAACTAGAAGCTAACACTGCTCTAAACGGCTTGTACGTCATGACGTCACATTGCAATAACCACGGGACTCTCTAAATCGACGCCACTTTTTTTTTCATGTTCTACCGTTTTATTACGAACAAATAAAATCTTCATTTTCAACTACATTTAAAAGGAGCGCTTCTATACAGTTTCATCAGGTAAAAAATAATCCTGATAGATGATGTTTTATATAACATTGAAGCATCAACTCGTCAGTACCCAGATTTCAGCGCTTTGTGCAATCACGTGTCTCAGGAAGAACGACTGTCCCTTACTTGTGTGTCTCACGACTCCACAGCATGTTTAAATTAAAACATGCTGTCCGAGCGATGACGAGTTGTGTTGATGTGTCCCATTTCCCCACTATACTAAGCAAGGCCTTATACGTTTCTGATTGGCCGGCCCCGCAGAGCCCCGCCCCCGACACACAGACAAACATTTATACTGGCAGGATTCATTAGTGCCTCGATAACAACAGTGAAGCAGTGAGGCGTTTCAACGCTGACGCCTCCAAACGCGGTCACCACTGTCCATTTAGTATCGGCTCCCGTCCCGATAGAGACGTCGTGATTGGCTCCCAGAGGCGGCGGGAGGCGTGGCTGCGTGGCGGCGTGCAGCCGGTTTAACGCCTCATGCCCACTGCACCGTCAGTCAAAGAACTCAGAAGGCGTGGCTGACGGATTGGGGTGGTTTCCAGGGTCGTCAGAGCCCAAGTAGTGTCACAGTGCTTAAATTTGCATACGTGTTCTGATTGGATGACGGATCCGTCGCTGCCGAAAAAGTTGAACATTTTCAACTTTTTGACGGAGCCTTCAGCGCACGGATCCACAATGCATTGCGCGTCCGTCCCCATTCAAAGTCAATCGGGATCAGTCAACGGACGGAGGTAGTGGGCACGAGGCATAAGGTGTGGCTGACGGATGGGGGAGGTTTCCAGGGTCGTCAGAGCCCGAGTAGTGTCACAGTGCTTACATTTGCATACGTTATCTGATTGGATGACGGATCCGTCGCTGCCGAAAAAGTTGAAAATTGTTCAACTTTTTGACGGAGCCTTCAGCGCACGGATCCACAATGCAGTGGCGTAAAGGCGTAAAGGCCGATCCATACCTCCGGATCCGGACGAAATTCGTCCGTCGCCCCCAGAACTACTCTTCATACCTCCGTCTGGTTTCAGCGTTGTTATGGATGTTACGCAATAGATCCTCTAGAGGGCAGTGACTGTCGTTTCACAAATTAACGGCATCGACAATCGCAAACATAGCATCTGTAGAGATGATTTTGCTTTGCGTCATCCGAAATCGGCAAAAAAAAGTGCAAAGGAGTGTGCGGTGGCATGTGACACCCCTCACCAACCCGCAGATTATCTCCTCAAAATGTTGTTTTTAGTATAATCAGATATTATACTACTCTATCTATTTTCGCGAATAGTCTGACTTTTGACTCTATACTGCCGCCTCGATTTCCAGTGGTATTGCTCCGGTTCTCCCGGAGCACTCCGGATTCGTAAGCTCAGAGGCGACGGACCCATTTACGGACGAAACACCTCCGGGACCGGACGAAACGGTCCGTATCTGTATTTACCGTAGGGTGTGAATGGGCCTTAAGGCGGTCTCCCCTCTTTCTTCTTGTGGGATCAGTGTCAGTACTTCGCCCGGGCAGGGACTTTACGTCCTACGTCATTCGCTATGGATGTGCATGTGTGCACGTAGCCGTTTGTCTCAGGGATCTGTGCACGAACTCCCTTGCACTACAGGATTACGAGCGTCAGTGTCGTTCGCGATGGAGGGTGGGTGACATTCCTACAGTCTGTGATGATAGGCTATATTTCTACAAATGACTTACTATTACTAGCGATTAACATGACGAAACAACACAAACTAAGCTAACATTTGGCTATAGCCATACCAGATAACCCCATACCAGCTAACCCTAACTATTTCTATTAGGCATTTTGACACCAAACACGGAGCTAAGTATGCCAAAATGAGCCTTCAAGAAAAACAACAAATGGTGCAAGAATTAAAAGGCAAATTGCAATCGCAGCAGGATGTGTTCAAGAGAGCCACAAGCAAAAAAAAATGCGGCAGTGAAAGCCAGCTTTCTTGTGGCTGAAGAAATTGCCCGCGCTTCAAAGTCTTTTTCAGAGGGTGCATTTTTGAAGCAGTGCATGCTGAAGGTCTGAGAGCAGGGCCCTGTACCACGAAGCTCGCTTAGAGGGTTAGCGAGGTATGTTGAGCTCCAAGCCTGGGTTATTTGTACCACGAAAGATCTCTTCTATAAGTCACCATGGTGACTTATTGTCATGATCCGCCCCTGGTTTTCTCATTCACCTGCCTGCCACCCTGATCACTCCCAATTAACCCAACCACCTTCACCTGTGTATCCCCTATATCAGTCCTCTCCTCCCAAACATTCCCTGCCAGATTGTCTCTTGTGTTTCACAGTGCTCTTCCGCGATTCTACTCCTGACTTACCACCGCTCCGGCCTGCTCTCTGATCCCTGCCTGTCTGACTATTCTCCCGGTTCCTGATCCCCGCCTGTCTGACTCTTCTGCCGGTTCCTGATCCCCGCCTGTCTGACTATTCTCCCAGTTCCTGATCCCCGCCTGTCTGACTCCTCTGCCGGTTCCTGTTCCCCGCCTGTCTGACTATTCTGCCGTTTCCTGATTCCTGCCTGTCTGACTATCCTGCTTGCCGATCCAGAACCCAAATAAACTATTGACTCTGTTCCGCGCTCGTCGCCAGTCTGTGCACTTGGGTTCAGCCAAACGAGCTTGTTACACTTATGCTCGCAACCCAACCTGGTCGGGAGCAGTTTTTCGGCTTAGTCTAGCCGGAGATCGGCTACTTAAATCGGCATGCGCAGCTTCCTAGCCCCTCCTCTGACAATGGCGTCACCATTTGTGGGTGTTCCCGTGGACCCCGGCGCACTTCTCGTACAGGCGTCTCTCCGGAGACAGAGGGTTTTACGGGACAGAACCGATCCCTTGGCATTGTCTGACTGACGATATTCAGATTTCAGACATTATTGTCATTGTGCAAACAACGAAATTGGGGTTCTTCATGAGAGATACAGATTCTCATCAGAGGGTGTTCGTTATTTGATCGTCCTTTTGGACCTTATGTAGACAATGATTACTGTTGCGCATTGTGTCTCCGTGACAGAGTGCTAGAGTGGAGGTAGCGCGTCAGTCTGGAATTTCTGCGCGGGGGGTTCGACTCCCAAGTGACGCGAATTTATGTGAAGCTTAAAAAGTCCTAATTCTCATGCATATATGGAATACTTATTCACTAAAGCTTACGGAATTATATTTTTGTGCTTATTTCGAACTTGAACCCATATTTTCAAGGCCGTGCTGGCACCACATCTATGGGGGTAAAATGCATGATGATAGACCGGCGAAATTGAACCCCGGTCGCTGGCGTTCGGGTCTTATACCAATCCATTACGCTAGAGCCGCTACCTCTCAGCGGTCGAAAACATGCCATACATTTCTTAAATAGGGTGTATTTAAAGGGAATTCCCTAAATGATAGAATAAGGCAGGATGGACGTTGCTTATGCATTTTTAAATCATCATCATTCTATTTGGATTATTGGCGAACAATTCTGCATTTGGCATAGTTATTTTACAGACAATATGCAGAATATTTTCACTTATACGCATATAGACTGCTTGATCTATCGTAAAGGTGAGAAAAATGACGCAAAAAACGCCCCTTTCACGTGAACGCGCACTGAACCTAAAGCGGAAAACCTGGTTCAACTAATTGAATCTAAAGTGAGCTTCGTGGTACCATTTAACTCTGATTGCGAGTTGCGGCCCTGTCGAGCCAGGTTTTCCAAAGAAAGCCTGGGTATGTTCAGCGAGCTTCGTGGTATAGGGCACAGGTGTGTCCTGAACAGATACAGAATTTTAAAAATGTCAGTTTATCAAGAAATACCATCGTGGACCGAGTTAAGGAACTTGCAGGAAACCTGGCAACACAGCTGGCCGAAGAGACACGCAAGCTACATAGCTTTTTCATTAGCTCTTGATGAAAGCACAGACAACACGGATACAGCGCAACTATCCATTTTTATTAGAGGCGTCAAGTCTGTCCTTTCTGTCACTGAGGAGCTGTTGGATGTAGCTGCCATGCATGGGACCACAACAGGACAGGACATTTTTGATGCGGTTGAGAAGTCCGGAAGCAAAAATGCATTGCCCTGGGAAAAGTTGGTGGGATTAAAGGTTGGGTATGGGATTTGCGAAACGCCAGCAGATTTTGAAAATACACAACTCAAATGGTCCTACCCCCTCTCCTTCAACGCTGACTCTGACTCCACCCATTCCAAGTACCTGGACGCGCAATCATGCACGAGCGCGAACACAGATGCGCGAGAGCAAGCCAGGCTAGCGTAGGTTTTCGTTAAACAACATGGCAACATTAAAAAAAAAACATGGGGATGGTGGCGTCTTGTCTGCCATGGAAATTGTCTTCTACTGCTAGGTACAAATGTGGATTAACTAGTTCCAGTAGCTACCGCAGGATAATAGCAAACAGGAGCTTGCTCTGGGTCACGAGCTCTGGGTCACGAGTACTGCACGAAGGGGTGGCGCGCGGGGCACGGGGGAGGGGGAGTGCAGTACGACCGTTTGATTGACGTACTTACTGTCCAATGCAACTCGGTGGCTCTGGAAATCATTGGCTGGAGTTTTTCGAGCCCTGCCCGTTCCACAGATGATTGACTTGTTTAATTTTCATGTCAGTACTTCTAACTCAGTGGCTGTAAGTGGGTTATGATAAGGATTTCAAGTAATTCTGCAAAAATGGCCAAAAAAGCGAATTCCATACCCAACCTTTAACTACAGACGGTGCACCTGCGATGTGTGGAGGAAAAGCAGGCTTTGTTGGACGAATGAAGGAGAAAATGCTAAAAAGTAACTGTCAAACGCCTCTGATAACGTATCATTGCATTATCCATCAAGAAGCTTTGTGTGGGAAGGTGCTGGGGATGAATGATATAGTGACCACAGTCACGAAAACAGTGAACTTCATTCGGGCGCGTGGCCTAAATCATCGTCAGTTCCAGCTGTTCTTGCAGGAGATGGGCTCGGAGCACGGCGACGTGCCGTACCATACAGAAGTACGGTGGCTGAGTAGGAGCAAAGCTCTCAAACGATTTTTTGAGCTTAGGGAAGATATTGCCATTTTCATGCAGAGTAAAGGAATACCCTTGTCTGAACTGTCAGATCCAAACTGGCTGTGTGACTTTGCTATGTTGTGTGACATAACTGAGCATCTCGCCCCAACTGAATCAGAAGCTGCAGGGACCAGGCCCCCAGGATAGGCGCATACTTCCGCAATCCACCAGTGCTCAGAGGCCAAGCCTGGTATTGCAGCTGTTTAAGCTGGCTGTGGACGGGGGTCCGTCATTGTGGCCCAGAAGTAGAAATCGCCGTCCACTCCAATACAAGTGGGGAACAGGATTGTGTCTCCGCAAAAAATGTCTGGATATCAATCAAAGGCTCATAATTACCTTTTTTCTTTCCAAAACGCCACCTCAAGCGCAATGTTCCCCCTAATTTTTCATGTGTCTGAGCATACACACAAACTCCCTGAGCATTACTTGGACCACTGTGAGCAACATCAGACGTGCACACTATGGCCACACCGGTATCACACCTGTCCAAAACCTAAGATCATAATGTTACATGGCTTATTAAAATAATCAAATGACAGCAGTAATTTTCGTTAGACTACTTTTAATATAAGTGCTTTTACAATGAAAAATACAAATCTTGTTCGTCATGAGCTAGTATGTACATCAGAAGAAAAATAAAAGTGACCAGCTGTATAGTTAAAGATACAAAAGATACAGTTTAGACAGCTTCCCACCCCCTCCCCTCCCCCTCCCCTCCTTCAATCAAAGAACATTTTTTAACATGTTGGACAAATAAAACTTTTGAATTTGAACTTCTCTGCCTAGGCTGAGGCCGTGATGGTCCAGGTGCACAGAGAACTGCTGCCACTTCTGGGTCCAGGTCTGCACACTGGGACTCCAGCTAGAGCAGGAAACCCACCAGCAGACAGAGCAGACACAGACAAGGAGGGATACAATTAACACACAAAAAAACTGAGATCATAACAAGTTACAGGGCTTATTAAATAATAAAATAACAGCAGTAATTTCCGTTAGATTACTTTTAATTAGGGCTGATCTGGGACTTAAATTTCACCTTATTTTTCCCGTCTGTCCTTCTCACTTCTCCAGTGGATGTAGACTTTGTCCAGGTTGATGGCCCCGTCTGCTTGCTTTGACTTTATGCGCATCAGCTGGTCCAAATGTGCCACTTCAAGACGATTTCTGGATGCTGTTTTGATATGGTTCATCAAACTAAAGCCTCTCTCACAATCTGCACTGGATGCTTGAAATGTGCCACAAATATCCACAAGCTGTGAGATCCCCTTTAGCTCCTCACATCTAAGTGTTGCAGCCACCATATCTGAGAATGTGCTGATTGACCCTTGTTTCAGTTTTTGCTTCATTATGTACTTGAATTCAGCATATTCACTGCTAATGGCCTCCATAGAATGTGGGTGATGGAGAATGGCCTCATACTTCTTTGCCAGTGTAGCAATGTCTGTTGATCCATACTCAAAACTGATGTCTGAGCTCAATGCTTCAATGTCCAATGCAGACCACTCCTTTAATTCATCCTCTGGAAAACGAGCATCCAAGAGATCACAGAGCTTACGAATAAAAAGAGTAATCTCAGCTGTATTTCTGGCATCAGCTGATGAGGTCCTCATCACCTCTTTGACACGGTCACTCCACTGAACATCCTTCTCATCGTTCAGGTATTGGGAACGCAACTTCTCAATCTTTGCTCTTGTAAAGCAGTGTCCTTCCATCACAGTCAGGTTGCGTCTTTGAAAAGAAAGGCAGAGTTGTGCCAGCTCGCCCAAAACATCTCCCAGAGCAGTGAGAGTAACCTTGAACTTTGAATCTCTCAGCTTTTTGTAGCAGTAAATTGCCACTAGATCTCTGTTATCACAGGATTCTCTCTTGCAGTATTCTTCAAGACCAGTGTAGTTCCTCAGAACAGCATTCACAGCTTGGTGCCGCGACAGCCATCGCACTTCGCTCAGAGGCCTGAATGACAATGTATCCTCATCGAGAATCTTTGCTAGGTCCTCGATTTTGGCCCTCTTCACAGTGGGCCGAGAGAAAGTGGAATATACAGTTCTAAGAAGAGTTTCCACATCTCGCATCAAAGGCACATCTTTCCAGGCATCATCAACGCCCAAGTCCTCTCTATGGGCCACGCAATGTTGTTCGGTTAGGTGTGGAATTTGCCGCTTTAATAAAGCTGCAACTCCGTTGTGCTTTCCTAGCATTACTGAGGCGCCATCGGACGTTAGCATCACCATTCTCTGAAAGTCCAGTCCATGCTTGGAGTAAAACTGAGTGATTGCCTGCACAATATCGTGAGCAGTGCATGCTGCCAGCTGGATGATGCCGCCGAACACAGTTTTATAGTTGACGTCATGTTCCTCCCTGTATTTAATATATAGGACTAGCATTTTGTGCACTGTTATGTCTGTGCTCTCATCCACTATCAGGGTATGCCAGGGTGCATTTTTAACATTGCAGATCGTCTCATTCTGCACTATCTCATTGATTGAGTTCACAAATTCAAAGGCATAATTTTTGCTTCACCATCCTTCTGGTATACTCACATACTTTGCCATGTGATCGTGGATTTGTTGAACCGACAGCATTGATGCATTCATTTTGATGGCGAGTAGAGTATTGTCGATGAGAATTTTTACTTGCTCTGGGTTGGATTTATTTTTGTGTGACAGCTCGTTCCTCTTCTCTCGATCTTTTGTGCTCTCCTGCAATAATGTACCGATCCCCATTCCCATGTTGTGTCTTCGTACAATTCCAACAGCATTCAAATGACATTTCTGCTGAATGTGACGCTTGAGGTAGTCCAACTTCCATTCAGTCCACATTTTTCCCTCCAAAAACTCGCCCGTTACTTTGGCTTCACAGCATGTTTTAGAGAGCAGCCCTTTCTCGCTCAAAAAAGAAAAAATCTCATCCAGTTTCACCTCTTTTTCTTCTGTTCGCACATACTCCGACAGCCATTCCATCTTAAAGGAACCGCATTTCTTTTTACCTTTGTGAGTGGATGTGCCACTACCCGTTCGTTTCGCCATCGCCGCCGCAACATCAGCTACACGCTAACATGCTAAACAGAGGCACGTACGCATAAAGCGCATTGATTGGCTGCGTGATGTAAATACACGTTAGCCGCATCATGTCATTGGCTGGACACAGTGCTAGTCATTGTTTTACCGTCACCTGTCACTCACTGAGTTCCATTGCTAAATGGTACAGAATAAATTGTTATGCGTTTATTTTATTTACAGTTCAGGTTAGATTAAATTTTATGCGCTGCATAAATTTGCTGTGTGCAGAGCACGGAGGAGTGGTGCGCGATTGCGCACTACGCAGTTTAGAGGGAACATTGAGCGTTTTATAGCCGTTATCTCGCTGGGGAAGAGGGGTGTGCAGCTGAAAGGAGTCGTAGTGAAACAAATGGCATCCGAGAGGGCCTAGTTCAGTGCTCCGTTAACGTGTCCGATTTTTGGAATGGTTCAATAGCTGCTCAATAACTCTCACGGCCCTCTGCTTGCGATCATTGTGATTCATCATGTATTGATCCATTTATTCAAAAGATCCAAAGACAAAGAAGCGGTGCATTACGGTATCAGTTCTATATTTCTGCATCCGGTACGTCACGGACTAGGCCACGTGTCTTGGCCCCATAACGCGGAAGCAAATTGCTCCTGTATGTTACCCTGCGCCACTGAGCAGTTTGTATAGGAATGAATGGGCGGCCATTTTCCAGTCCGTGGTCCATGCTTTATTATGTCCATGGCAGGGACGCAAACAAGTCATCACGCAGATGTCCGACATGATCACAGCTTTCCAGCGTAAACTTGATCTATGGATGGACCAAGTGAAACAGGAAAATCTTGCCCACTTTCCTGTTTGTCAGAGCATCTCTGCCGCATTTCCTGGTACTTTTTCATGTACTCAGCTAGCTACCAAACTGAGCCGGTTAATGGATGAGTTTGATCGGCGCTTCTCTGACTTTAGAGCACAGCACTCAGGCTTTGCCATCTTTGCCAATCCTTTCACCACCGACGTCTGCACTGCACCCCAACATCTTCAGATGGAGTTAATAGAGCTTCAAAGCGATAGTGGCCTGAGAGCAAAGTTCCAGGATGCTGCAATCCAGGACTTTTACCGTCAACTGCCCCCTGGTTTGATGCCACAGCTTCGACTTCATGCTGCCCGTGTTCTGACTATGTTTGGGAGCACCTATCTGTGCGAGCAGATGTTTTCAATCATGAATCTAAATAGACCAAGCACAGATCACGCATCACTGATGACAACCTCCATGCTGTTCTACGGATTGCCTCAGCACAAGACCTAAAACCAGACATTGACGCACTGACCATGGAAAAACGGTGTCACACATCTGGTCAGAAAACACACAGGTAAGCATTTTAAAACCTAATTAAAATATAATAAAACATATTTCAAACAAGAACATGAATAGTTAAACTGTGTGCAATTTAATGATTGTGCTTGTATTTTGCTTGGTGTTTGTTATTTTCAGAACATGATCAATGGATGAGGATGGTGGAGAGGGGATTCATATGGTGTGTGTTAAAGGACAGGCAGCATATCCTCATGAACTTCACCTTAAAACTTGACCAATATAGCTGTGAACGTCTCAGTTCAACCCTTGTGTTATTATATTGAGTTTATTGCATATAATACGTTATATGTGTAGAAATGTATTTAGTGTTTGTTAGTGTAAAGTTTATGAGTTTGACACCCCTGATTTAGAGTCCCCAATAACCACCTCCATTTCGGAAGTATAGGGGCATAATGGTGTCACGTGTACAAATGCCGCGTACACCCACCGCACGAGTGGCTCTCGCTCTTGTGACATAATTTCCGTGCTTTTAGCAGTTATAGCGTTCTCGGAGTCGTTAATCTTTGTGAGTCATTGGCTAGTCATTAGGTGAGTGCTGCATGCAGCTCTCAACTATTTTTCTTCATAAGTTTTATTCTTTCTTTCTTATTCTAATCTCTACAAACTTTGGGACCCATCTCCTTCCTCAATTTTTCACCTAGAGACTCCATTCAGCTTGGAATCCCGCTCTTTTTTTCAGATTTTTTAAATATCTTATACTTTTTAAGATATTCAACTTTTAAAATATTATCTTTTTTTAACATGGGAGTCAATAGGACTGGTACAACTGTTTAAGACGTAACTAAATCAAATTTAAACCGCTTACCTTCATTCAAACCTAACAAATCTACACACTTTTTAGTTTCAAACGGTCATATTCTACAGTTGGTCCCATTGAAGCCGTCTGTCCATGACACTTAAATTACTTAGGACATTGTAACTCGGTCAAATTTCAACCGTTTACCATCGTTCAAACCATTAAACAAATCTTCAATAATATCACAGTTTTTGTTTCAAACAGTCATAGCTTTCAGTTGCTCTCATTGATTTACGTTGACGCTGGAGCGTGAGGACGTTCAGTAGTGTTGCCAGATCGGGCGGTTTTTCCCGCTGGATTGGGCTGCTTTTGGAGGACGTTCAAGCAGCGTTGCCTGATTGGACTGTTTTTCCCGCTCAACTCACGCACCGGCTCGCTATTCTCACATTACTACGACTCATTGTCTAAAATTGAATCGAATTATTAATAATTATTCTGACGTACAAACCCTACAGTCTGCATTAAATCAACCTGTTTGACCGACCCTCATATTTGACAATATTCCAACACTCTTCTACACTGTGGTGTGCGGGGGAGGCAGCATAAAAAAGAGGGACACCTCCAGACTGGATAAACTGATCAGGCGGGCTCTGTGGTCGGCATGAAGCTGGACCAACTGGTGACGGTGGCAGAGAGGAGTACACTGAACAAACTGCTGGACATTATTGATAATGCCAGCCAACCCTTGCACACCGTCATCAGCAACCAGAGGAGCCTGTTCAGTGGAAGGCTGCTCCTTCCCAAGGTTAGGACCAACAGACTTAAGAACTCCTTTGTCCCTCATGCCATCACACTATACAACTCCTCACTCGGAGGGAAGTAGGAGGAAATAGAATAGAAGTAATAGAGAAAAGAGGAGAGATATAAACTATTCCAGAGCATAATTTGAACTGCTAATTTATTTAATTTAACTGTCAGCCAACCCTTGCTCACCGTCATTTCATTTTATTTATCCACTATATGATATGATATTTATCCACAATGCCGTATGTGTATGTATGTATATATATGTGTATGTATATGTATATATATATATATATATGTATGTGTGTATATGTGTGTATGTGTATATGTATATATATGTTTATTTATGTTTACATTATTTATTTATTAATATATATTTATTTATCCTATACAGTTCTCTACATTTATCTTATTTTATTTTACTTGAATCCTGTTTTACTTCTATTATTATCTCTACTTTCTATATTATCTAAGAGTTTATTGTTTACTGTTTATTGTTTTTGTTTACTTTTTATAGTTAGTTAGTTAGTTAAGAGTTTATTGTTTATCTTATCTTATTATTATTATTATTATTATAATTATTGTTTACTGTTTACTTTTTGTTTTACTTTTTATAGTTATCTAAGAGTTTATTGTTTATCTTATATTGTATATAATTTAATATTATGTTGTGTTTCTTTCTGTAAGCTACTGGACAATCAATTTCCTTGATGGAGTCATCCCATAAGGATCAATAAAGCCTAATCTAATCTAATCTAATCTATTAGAAGTAAAATTATTACAATTATACGCTGTAGCACACATTGATTAGCTTTAATCATAGAAATACTATTAAATAATACATATATATTCAAATTACAAATTTGACAATGACATTGATTTGTCTGTCGTTTGAGATTAGTTATCTTGGATGTTCCTTTATACTGCTAACTATAAGAGGTTTGAGTCATGCCAGGCTTCACCACTGTGCTTCCTGTGGCTGCATGACAACCATGTGACAACCGCTCCAAAGGGAAAAGAAAGATTCATGACAAAACAGCCAGAGATGGTGGATCTTATTACACCACCTAACCCTCTTTATCTAGTTCTCAATTAACATTTACATTTCTCAATATGGTCATTATGGTTTGGACTTATTTGAATGAGCTTTGTATTTGTTGATCATTGAAGTTGTAATTCCAAACAGAGTATTTTTTTTTATAAATCTAATGCAATGGTATTTTGGACAGAGGAACTGAATCGTACGTTCTTCCTCATTGCTGCTGTAGTTTGCTGCCATCTTGTGGTGATAGGTCGCATCACTGATGAAGGGAAATGAACGAAAGATTTGTAAATAGCTAATAGATTATCGAACTTTTATTTTTATTTATATTTTGCAAAATCCTGTATATTATAAATTAATTATTCACTTAGTAATTTGAGCGTGTGAGATGGAGGGTAACATACATCTTACGTAACACAACCTATGTGCCACCAGATGGCAGACGTTCCAAGATAAAAGGATTAAATTATATGAGTCAAATAGATAATTGCTAATGGGTTAGTGGGCTGTGTGCATTTATTCGGTGTAATAATACACAATGTCAAGTTGGAAAACATATTAACATACATGTTTTGCCCACGGTTTTTGGAAGAGTTAAGGTCTCAAATAGGCTACTTTACAGCACTGTTGGAATATGTATAATCTTGTATGATATAACAATATAAGCTTTGTCTCTTTAAATATATATCTATATTTAAATATAATACCTATTTAGTTGTGGCAAGACAGGTGTTGGTTAGTGTTAGACCTAAAGCATGAATTTGAAAATAAAGGTTGTACACAATCCGAAAAATGGATTTATTTATCCTTTAAACAAAATGGATTTAGAATTATTTAAAAAACTTTCTTCATTTTATTTTATTTGTACCGCAACAGCTGTGTTTTTTTTTTTTCCACTTGGGAAACCTCGCCTAAAAGCCAAACCACGAACGAGGAACATCGAAAAGCATACAGTACTGGTCTATCACACAGATAACACAGTCCACGGAGAACCAAAGTCGGAGAACAATGTTAATAAAAATATATATCACATGACTCCCACTGCAGGTGGAGGATCAGAAAAAAAAAAATGGAAATAACACATTTTTGTCCATACGGTAATCTTCAATCGAGACAAACATATAGAAATGCATATCCGTGTGAAGTCAAGTACATTTTATTTGTATTATCCATTGTAAGGCTTTTTTACTTGCTGTCGATTCTGGAGCAAAATTAAATGTGACAAATAAGTGTAAAATTGACAAATAAAATACCAGTCTGTATTGAGATGTTCAACTGTTTGTGTATCAACAGTCATATGAAAAGGGGATTGGTGTTTAACAATCAACAGGAAATTTCCACAGACACACATAAGTCATTAAACAGCATTGTGGAAGAGAAAATAAACGCCTTTTAGAATGAGAGATCGTCTTCCAATTGTCTTCATACTCATACATATATATATATATATATATATATATATATATATATATATATATATATATATATATATATATATATATATATATATATATATATACACACACATACTTGTATTTGTTATGATCCATTAGACAAAGCAGAGGCTGTTTTACCTGAGGTGGTGAGTGAGAGTAGCAGAAAAAACAATGTAAAAAAAACATGTTTATCTTTCTAAAATGTTAGCACTTGAAGCAGGTTGCTTATATCATGATTGTATGTGATTGCGTGATTCGTGCAATTTCTGAGTTGCATCGGCATGGTTGAATGCACTTACTGAAGGTTGCTTTGGGTAAAAGCGTCAGCTGATATCAATGTAATGTAATGATACTATCAAACATCAACAGAGGAACATGATTTGTTTGTTGCTTGTGCGTTTGTAATCGCACTGAAAGTGGTCTGCAAGTTTGTTATTTTGTACTTGTGATGACAGCGGCGCTGCAAGGCCATGAAGGCTTACACAGGGCGGAGCAGAGGGAACACCTTCAGTGGGCATCGGACAGAGAGACAAAACAATTGAGGCACACAACATGGCGAGAGAGAGGGGGAGAGAGAGAGAAAGAAAGAGGGCGGGTGAGAGAGAGAGAGAGAGAGAGAGAGAGAGAGAGAGAGAGAGAGAGAGAGAGAGAGAGAGAGAGAGAGAGAGAGAGAGAGAGAGAGAGAAAGAGAGATAGAGGGCGGGTAAGAGAGAGAGAGAGAGAGAGAGAGAGGGGGGTCGAGAGAGTGAGAGGGAGAGAGAGAGAAACCACATTACCCAGACCACTAGATGAAGCCGAGGCATCAAACTGCCAGCCCCTTGGATGCATATGTTTAGATGTCGACATGCATCCGCCCACCCCCCCCTCCCCTCCTCCATGTTGTTGTGACGTCACACGTGTGCACATGGCAGTATAGTATCCCCACACAGAGACAGGAGCCGACAACGGATGTGGCAAAACAAAAACAGCAAAGTGGTTTTCAAGTCTGAAACAATTCAAAAACACAACATCAACCTCTCGTCCCCATGCCATTACTTCTAGATCCTGCTGTACATCAAGCACAGAGGAACGAGCGGAGGCTAAGCGTGAGCCCTACGTCATGCTGGGAGCCCATCATCGTTAAGTCAACGATGATGATCGAATAGAGCAGGTCACAGAGCAGAGGGGAAATTAAGTTTGGTGAAGTGGTCAGATTTGCATTTTTCGATGACAAATAGAGGATGAATAGCCCTGTCATATGGAGGGATAGAGCAAAAAAGAGGAAGAGAGAATGAGAGAGTGATCACTCACCCTTCCCCCTGGTGCCCTTAAAGAACAAACAATCATATACTCGCCCACATGCATTTGATAGATGTATTGGAGCATGAAATAGAGAGAGAGAGGAGGTGGAGTCAGCCAGTAGCAAGCGTTGCATTTGTATTAGTGTATGTGGACCTTAAGAGATGAGCCACCTCTGTTGCATCATCTCCGGTCAGGTGGACAAAACAGATAAGCACAGATTTCTAAAGATGGTTGTTGCGCAAACGGCAGCTTCAATGTAAATATCAATTTACACCGGAGGAAATGAAACATAAAAACATGACAGCCGTCGACGGGACTTGATACAGTAGCATTAAAAAATATAATAAAAATAAAATATCTTTCTGTTGGAAAAACAACCGAAGAGCATGCGCAATGCTTTTTAATAGTTTTGTTCTGTTTTTCTTCATCAGAATTCTGTAACATATTTTTTTCCTTTTTCTTTTATTTACGAGTCAGTTTTACAGATATGCCGAGAAGACATCTAAAGATAGGTCACTGACATGCATGTTTTTCATGCTGGAAAGAATAACGCTCACAACCATTAGGAACATTTCACATTGTAGACATCCCGAACTAACAAAAACCAAAAAAATAAAATAAAAAATAACGAAACAAAATGAAGAGGACATACAACCACAAATGAGAAACAAATGGAATTCAACCATGAGAAATGTCAAGAGGTTCGGTGCACGGAGAGGCAGGATTCATTTCTGTATTGTTAGGAGCAGGACAGGACAGGACGGGGGGGTCGAGGGGGCGGGGTTTCAGGGTCAAAGGTCAGGATTGCGGGCCGCTCCATTGGCTGTCCATGGGCCGCCGCAGAAGCTCCTCCACGTGCCTCGCCACGTCCATGGTGTCGTCCAGGTCGAACTCTCCCTCGCCGTCCAGCATGGAGTCACTCCTAAGGGGGCGGGGCAGCACAACAGAGAGGCTACAGCACATAATGTGGTACCATAGAGGACGGCGGACACACACACCCACACACAGACACACACACACCAAAACTGTACCAACGCAAGCACACTAACACACACATACATGTGCACGCACGCACAGACGCTGACACAAACACACACACACACACACACACACACAGAAACACACACACCATGCCTGCAGTAATACACTCATACATGTGCACACACGCACACATGGACACAGGCACACACACACACACACACACACACACACACACACACACACACACACACACACACACACACACACACACACACACACACACGTACACAAACACACCTAACACACGCACGGATACAGGCTCACACACGCGCACACACACAGACCACGCCTGCAGTAATACACTCATACATGTGCACACACGCACGCACGGTCGCAGGTACAGACACACACACACACACACACACACAGGTGGTCCTCACATGGGTGGGTATATGGCGTAGCTATGTGGGTGACTGAGAGGGGCAGGGGAGGCACCGTGGTCCATGTAGGTGGGATTGCCGCTCGCCGGGTCGTGATTGGCTGTGGCAAACCTGCAAAATTTCAAAGAATCACACACACACACACACACACACACACACACACACACACACACACACACACACACACACACACACACACACACACACACACACACACACACATACCCATGTTACACACACACACAGACACACACACACATACCTATGTTACACACATACACACAGACAATAAAACATCTATCTCTATATATCTATCTTCCACAGTTGCCTAAGCAACCTCTCTCTGTGAGCGCGCGGCTCCGACCACAGCGACCTCGTGACCGCCCCCCGGTGCCAGGGGGTGAACGTACAGCCCGCTGGTCGCCATGGGCGGCCGGGCCGCGCCGGCCAGCTAACGAGTGCTAACTCCGGTGATGAGAGGAAGGAAAGCCCACTCAGGGAACCGCGGCGTCGCTAATTGTTTTGGCTCCGTCGTCGAACTGCGCCGACGGCGGCGTCTGGCTTAATGTATCATCTGAATTCAGGAGCCGTCGTCCAGCGATTAAGTGTTATCGTTGAGGCAGCGCGGTGATTAAAATAATAGAGATATAACAAGGAAGATGGAGGTGGGAGGACAGTAGATGGATCCCCAGAAGTGGAAGGAGAAAAGAAAGGAGAGTGCGGGGGGAGAGAGTACTTACTCAGGCACCACTTGTTTGATCTGTGGCTTGACGTAGCCGTCTACTGCTTTGGCTGTACCGGGAGACACACGCAGGCACACGCACGCAGGCACACGCACGCAGGCACACACACACACACATACACACACACACACACACACACACACACACACACACACACACACACACACACACACACACACACACACACACACACACACACAGACCAACAATGAGTGAAACTTTGCTGTCAATTCAGATTTCGTGATAGCCACACAAACGAAAAAATAAACAAAAAATAGCAATCACCAGCGAAGAAGATGATTGGTTAAACTCACGGAGCACGATGTCCGTCACACATGTTCAAAACCAATAGGCTGAGAGAGGGGACTCACAGAGGGGTGGGGTGTAGTACTTGGCGAAGACGTCATCCTTGGGCCGGTCGGGGTAAAGGAACAGCAGGTGGTTGAGGTCGCTGATGCGATCGGCCAGGGAGCGGATGGAGAAGTCTTTGGTTGTGTAGGGCATGAGGTTCCACACCAACCTCTCACCTGTTGGACACACAGCATGCACAAACACATACACACACACACAAACACACATGGTGACACACACAAACAGACACATACAGGGAAACACAAACGCGCGCACACACACACACACACACACACACACACACACACACACACACACACACACACACACACACACACACACACACACACACACACACACACACACACACACACACAGTCAATCCAAGAGATCCATCCATGTGCTCAAGCCAGGGAGGTGAAGAGGTTCATAATGTGCCCAGGGCCGGCTGTATGGTGTGTGCGTCAGGTTACCTAGCTTGAGGGGACTCAGTGCGTATAAATGTATGTGTGTTTGCCCGTAAGAGAAAAAAAAGGAGAGAAAGAAATAAAGGGAGTGCAATAGAGAGCGGGAGTGTGTGCATGTGTATGTGTACGTACCTGCTTTGTTGGGGTTCTCTGCCACCCAGGCGATGGTGATGCCGCCTATCTCCGAGTCACTGAAGCGCAGCAGGAAGGTACCGTTGGGCTTGGAGAGCAGCATGTCCTGAGCCTGCTGCTTGTTCACAAAGCCTAGGATGGCTCTGCAGGAGGGAGGGAGAGAGGGAGTGAGGCAGGGCAGGGCAGGGCAGGGCAGGGCAGGGCAGGGCAGGGCAGGGCAGGGCAGGAGAGAGAGAGAGAGAGAGAGAGAGAGAGAGAGAGAGAGAGAGAGAGAGAGAGAGAGAGAGAGAGAGAGAGAGAGAGAGAGAGAGCTCTCAATGCCAACTATTGACTTGGAGGTACATCTCCAGGTATTATGGTTGCCTTAGGAAAAAATGACAGTCATGATGTGCGAAATGAATGGCAGAATGAATGGGCTGAGCACAACATAAGCAATTTGATTGAAGACAACCACCAAATGTTTTCTCTTACCCATCATTCCAGTGTGGTTTGAGGTGTTTTTTCGTGAGCTCCATGACTCCGTCAAACCACTGCCAGAACGTAAAGTTCCTGTTAGGCAGGCTCTCCTGTTGAAAACACAACATTTGATAGTTAGGTTGGCACCTATAGCCTCCCCCCGGCCCCCCCATTTCTTCAATAATGTACCATTTGCAGCATCCACTCCACAACAAGGGGCAATACAAATATGGATGTGCATGTGTGTACATATAATGTGTGTTTATGTTTATGTGTGTGTGTGTGTGTGTGTGTGTGTGTGTGTGTGTGTGTGTGTGTGTGTGTGTGTGTGTGTGGGTGTGTGTGGGTGTGTGTTTGTGTGTGTCTATTCTTTATTAAAAGAGAGGTTTCTCTTTATGAAACACAATGGTGACTTACGTAGGGAGAGAGCGAGGGCAAAGGGTATTAACAGAGGGACAGAGAAAGAGAGAGCCATAACTGTGTGTTCTTGCACATGTGAGTGCATGCGTGTGTGTGAGCACGTGTGCGTGTGTGAACTGTTGCGCATATGTCCATGTGCATGAGTCAGTATACCAACGGAAATGTGATGTTCCTGTAATCCAATGAGACGGATACTGTGTGCGTGTGTGTGTCTGTGTGAGTGTGTGTGTGTAAAACAGCAGTGTGTTTTTATGCCTTCACCATCTGCTTTATGCCCGCGGCTGAATTAGGCTTTCAGCACCTGGACAAACACGGCCTTAAAGCCTTTTAGAACCCGGCCTAACCTTCAAGTGGACATGCACTTCATATGCAACATATAGATTTGCGACACGATAAGTCAACTAGGAACTGAAATGAATGGTCTGTTGTTTGTGCTTGATGGTACAAAAAGAAAAAGATGGGCGCAATCTCTGAGCAATCTACAGCCAATGTTCCTTTCTGTAAGTAGAGGGGTCGTGTGTGGTATGTTTGTGCGCTCTTGCTGGAAGTCAAGAGATTCGTGTGAGGTTTTGCATGCTCACGATGACGGTGTTTATCGGGAGCACATGTACTCGACGGAGTGACAAACGCAGCTGAAGCAGCCGGGCACTACGGCTGATCGAAACCATACACCCGTACTATCTCACACTGCGCTATCCTTGCTCCTTGGACAATACGCCACAACACAGGGAGTGAGATTTGGAGATTTGGGGATTTTGGGGAGGTTTGATACAGACCCTGTTGAATTGCGACCAGGTCATGGTCATGTTCCGGCAGTCAGACTCCGGGTTGCTGGAGAAGGCCTTGGTGGCCAGGAACATCAGGTTCTCATCAGACAGGCCGCGCTTGCTCTGCACCTCCGCCTTGTACTTCATATTAAGGGCCTCGCAGAGCTGGGGCCACAGCACCTTGTCTGGCACCAGGAAGGGGACCCGGCCCTGTTTGCAAAGTTAAATGGTAAATGGATGCATTTATATTGTGCTTTCCTAACCAGTGGCCACTCAAAGCGCTTTACAATATTGGCCTAACATTCACAGATTCATGCACACATTCACACAAGGACGGCGGTGACAACCATGCAAGGCGACAGCCATACAAGGCGACAGCCAGCTCGTCGGGAGCTGTGAGGGTTGTCTATCTCAGTGACACCTCAACACTCCGCTAGGAGGAGCCGGGGATCGAACTAGAAACCTTCAAGGTACCAGCCAGTCCGTTCTACCTCCTGAGCTTTATGCCGGCCATAAGTACACAAATACAAAGTCTAATAAAAACAAAGTCAAATAGAGAGCATTTATTGGAAAGTCTGAATGGGTAATATTACTATGAAGTGATTCTGGAACTCTTCAGAGTATCTGCACATGGGCAGAATGTGCTTGTGTATATGTTTGCACGCACCCATACAAACACAGAACGAGAGAGGATTGACAGACAGAGAGGGACGAAGACAGACAGAGAGTCAGAGAGCGAGAGAGGGAACGAGAGAGGCATGCATGTACATAGAAGAAGAGAAAACGTTCTCACCGGTTCGGCAAAAGCATTATCCCACAGCACTGTTGCTGTGGCGTTGTTGTCCTGGCTGCCGTGTACGATCACCACTACTGGAAGAGATAATGTCTGTACGGGGAGAGAGGGGAAAGCCTTTATTGACACAGTACACCAACAATTTGTTAAACGTTTACATACTAGGCTTTAATCCCAGGAAACAGGATTCCCAGCAATACACTTTTAAAACATTTCCGGTTTCCCGAGAAAAATAGGAAAGGGCATTTCTTATTTTTTTACAAATTGGAATTGGCCTGTATTTAGAGAATATGTAGATCCCATGTTAAGCTCTTAAAACATATGCGACTGCTGTGTGCGTGCGTTGTTGGAGCACACACATATAATACACAAAAACAGTCAGGTTGGGAACTCAAAAGGTTTAGGCATATTTCTCCTTGCATTGCAAGTTGCTTGAAATATGACCAATGTGTAAAAACTGTAGCTGAAGTTATACATAAAAAAAATTCAGGATTCCTTGGATTGTGTGGTCTCCCCAGGAAAAAAATCGTCATGAAAAATATAAATCCCTGTGCACATACAATGCCTTTTGCGTTTACGTAGAAAATGTAAAATGCAGATCAGAAATTGATCAGTGCCAACCTTCGTGCAAGCAAAGCACTCTGTGCACACATATGTACATTCAAGTCATATATATAGGTGACTGAACAGTGAGACTCAAGGCTATGCAACTATTTACTACTATAGCTGACAGAGCGTGTGCACGGTAAGACGTAGGCGGACTCAGCCTCTGAGAGAGAAGGAATACCTCTCTTTGGCATTCACCTTCCTTTACCTTGACTTGAAACACAAGCTCGTTCCCCGCCACGCTGAACTGGGACTCAAACAGGATGGTGAACTTCTCCTCTGTGACGGACTCGGCCCCTCGCCGGTCCGACCGCTTGATCCTCTTTAAAGACTAGAAAACAAACAAACAAACGCAACGTGTCCTTTTGTTAACAAGGCCCTCGCCTTCCAGAGGCGGGATGCAGGTGGAAATCGACTGTCGGTCCACCAGCGTTAGGAGAGTGAGGCATGTGAGGTGACCGTCAGCATAACGGTTTGGAGTAACACCTTCCTTAGTAACACTGGCTTGGTACATATCGGTACTTGGCCATTTGGCTAGGGGTTAGGGGGCTTGGCTGTAGGGTTACTGTCATGGCTTTCCTCCTGTGGGCCACTTCCTTCCCTGGCTCATCTGGCCTCCACTGTAAACCTCCTTCCTGGCTACTTGGCAGCAGGGTTGGTGTGAAGAACACTGACACAGTATCTTTCAGATCCACTAATGTACCTTTCAAATCAGGAGGAGCATATGGGAAAAACAAGACGATGCTATATCCAACACCACATGGGCCTCGGTGCATGTGGTGTTGGATGTATGTGGTGTCGGCATGCGCCTCGGGGCCATTACTCCGTTTGCTGACACGCAACTCATTTATAGATAGATATATACAACATTATTAATCCCCCGTAGAAGAAATGTGTTTGCCGCGACAGCCCAACAACCCATCTCGCGCTAGCTTTCTTGCCTTATGTTTATCTTGTCGACAAGCCGGCTTCCAGGTTGTAGCAGCAGCAGCAGCATTAGCAGTATTAGAGGGAGGCCTGTGTTTGAAGGCTATCAATGCTCACCATATTTCTGAAGTGGGCACTGAGTGTTCCTGTGGTCTGGTGGTACTCCATCACACAGTTGTTGTTGAGGATCTCCCCGCTGCTGTCGCTGAAGGACGAAAAAGGGACACTTATATTTTTCACCATACATTTGGTTGCGTTGTTGTTGCTTCAAACAAAGCAACCAAAAGTGCCCCCCGCCCCCCCCCCCCCCCCCCCCTACCCCAGGCAACAGAAGAACGTTCTGCCGAGTGTGACGAGAACGCCTAAGAGAGGCTCTCTTAGGCGTTCTCAACATCCAGTTGTTTGCCTGTTCATATTTAGAAAAATCGTCTGTGAAATCTTTAAAAATAAAAACAGGGTGGATTCCCATTGCCAGCGTTTGCTCCCGTTCAAACCACCACCGCAGCACCACGAGAAGTTCAAGGATGAGGGAACGAGGGAAAGGAAAATAACGAAAGTAGTACTAAATATTCTCTTGAGTGTTGGCTTTACAGATGGCCGTTTGGCAAACTAGCCGCCGGGAGAGTAATGGCCGCTGGCTTCGATTCTGCCAGACAGGAGGAATGTTGGACGGGGCCGGGGAGGAGTCCAAATGTGGATTCTCTCTGCACTCAGATTCCTCTATGGCGCGCCTGAAGTTCCAGCCGTGTCTGAGCGGGACCCTATGGCCACACAGTAGTCCAGGGTTCATTAAGAGAGCTGCCCCTGTGTTATAATATAGTTCATTCTGCTTGTGCTGTCATTCACCAACAGAAAAAACAACAATTTATCCTTATCCTCATCTTCATCTTCAAACCGCTTATCTGGGGTCGGGGTCAATTTATCCATGACAGTAAATCATAACAATGATATGGCGTAGAGGGTAAGCTGTACAACTCCAAGGAACCGGTTTGATCCCCAATGACGTGCATGATTCACTTCAAGTTGCTTTGGACAGAAGGGTCAACAAAATGACTCAATAGTAGTAAATGCCAACAACAATGTGCCATACTTACTTCCTTGTGCTTTCATTCTTCAGCAGGGCCTTGGCTTGCTGTTCACTGATGATGGTTGCCTTGACCTGTGGGGGGTTCATGTGCACGTTCAACTTGCCTCCCACCAGGAGACGCACGGTGGCCACAAATTTGGTCTGAGTCTTCAGCACCTGTGGAGGCTGCTTCTCAATGATGAATGTACTGGTAGGAGGGAGAGAGGGAGGAAGAGGGGGAACAGAGTGTTCAGCCCAGGTCGAGACATGGTGGGACCGTCAACAAAGCCTGGCATGAGTCATAAATATTCAGGGTTGTTTTTCTGAAGAAACTCCAGAACTCAATGTAATTTATTGTATGTACTAGAAACAACAGATTTGGCTTCATCGTCTGTTTGATTATATCATTGATTAACTGCCCTCTAGTCGTGAAAAAAATATTACTTCCCCTTTTTAATTAAGAAAAAGGTTTAAAAAGTTGTATACTTCATTCCAGTCCACAACATACTGAAAGGCCCCTTTTTTTTTTGAATTTCCAAATCCCATACCATGCACTGTTCTCGAGAACATTCCCAGACTCTGTAGAGGAGAGTCCTAAACCTTTCTAAAAAATCTATTGTATTTTCTTTGTCACTTCCTATCCTTGCCGTTGAGGATCTTGGTGAGGAATTTATTGATTTTATTGTGAGTAGCGGTAAAATAAGTGTTGATCTGAGGTCCCGTAAAATACTCATTGAGTCATCAGTAATTCCAGTAATATGTGTTTCGCTTTTAACCGGAATAAGAAGCAAATTTGATTGGATTGAGTACGTATTTCTTTGCATTGTGAATGACCATTGATTGTTTTTTGCGGTAATGATTAGGCTATTAGCATGGCTTTACAAACCAACTAATCGCACACTATAATGGTCCTTTACCGCAATAATGATCACTTAACACTTATCGATGCTCTGTGCGCCACAGTCTTACACAGTTGTTTGTCTTACACTGTTGTTTTTCTTTTTCTATGCAACTCATGTTTCAAATACCCTTGTGGACGGCTGCACACAAACACACACAGAAAAACCAAAACAAACATAAGAGGGTATTACAAACAGGGCAATGATCAGCTCTCAAGGATATTAAGAATTCCGGGATGGTCAACAACAGTCATGATTGGGCTTCCCGAGAGCTCTATGAGTGCTACACTGGATTCAGTGTGGAGTGAGCAAAATTTGTTTTTGTCTGTTCAGAAATGAGATTTGAGGGGAACTACGTCTTGGAGTTTTTGTGGTATATGCATTAAAAAAAAACTTAGTTAGAACATTGCTATCCATAACAACAGTCTCAAAGTCTTAAGAGAGTTGAGATTCATGAAACCTAAAGATAAACTTCAAATTTCTCTTAAAGTGATATAACAACTGAACAGAACATTTTTATTGAAGGTCCCATGGCATGAACATTTTCCCCGTATGATGTCATACAGGGACATGTTACCTCCCCTTTTTCTGCTTTGCCCACCCAGAGAATTTGGCCCGCCAATGAGACAATGAGCTACGACCATGCGAGCGCCACATGTGTGTGTGCGTGCGTGCGTGTTTGAATACTAGGGATGGGCAAAAGGATTCTTTTCCGGGAATCAGTTCTTTCAGTTTAGTTCACTATAACGATTCGTTTGTTTGATTCGTTCTTTTTGATTCGTTCGTTAAGTCAGATTACGTCATCTGGAGCTGCAGGGGACCTATGCACGGCTACGGTTTGTGGACTACAGCTCTGCGTTTAATACCATCGTCTCCAGCAGACTGTTCTCCAAGATGTCCTACCTGGGTATACCACTCAACCTCTGCCTTTGGATTAAGGACTTCCTGACCAACAGGCCACAGGCGGTCAGAATGGGCCCGCACCTGTCGCCCACTCTGACACTCAGCACAGGGGCCCCACAGGGTTATGTACTGAGCCCTTTACTCTACTCTTTGTACACACATGACTGTGCTCCAACTCACACTACCAACACCATAGTGAAATTCGCCGATGACACAACTGTGGTGGGACTGATCACGAAAGGTGATGAGGCCGCTTACAGAGAGGAGGTTCAAAGGCTGACAGAGTGGTGCTCAGAGAACAACCTGAGCCTCAACATCAAAAAAACTAAAGTACTAATCATTGATTAGAGGAAGAAGCAGGACACACACACACCAATACACATCAACGGGGAGACGGTGGAGAGAGTGTCCAGCTTCAGATTCTTGGGCATACACATCTCAGAGAACTTATCATGGACAATAAACACCACAGCAATAGTAAAGAAAGCACAGCAGCAGTTATACTTTCTCTGCACACTCAGGAAAGCCAATCTCTCACAACAGCACCTAAGGTCCTTCTATCGCTGCTCCATCGAGAGTGTGCTCACCTATGGAATCCTGTTGTGGTTTGGTAGCAATTCTGCTGCAGACAGAAAGTCACTGCAGAGGATTATAAAAACCGCCCATGACATCATCAACCAATAGCAACTACCTAGCATGGACACCATCTTCAACTCCCGATGCTTGCAAAAGACACACAACATTCTGAAAGACTCATACCACCCTGCCAATTACCTGTTTGAACTACTGCCCTCATGACATCCACACCTAATACAATGCCCAGCACTTTACATATTTGCAATACTATTTTAAGGCATACTATTTTTAGGCATACTATGGCACTAAGATAACCGTATAGTGTATGACGACATGAATGTAGTGAGTGAACGAAATGTTGAATGTATTTCTTTTTAATTTATTTACTATTTATTATGTTACTTTTATTTTTTTAAATGAGACCAGTACTGCTGTTTGTGTTATGGCGCATAACAAGTCAGTGTCTCTGGTATTCCCACAGACTCGTACTGGGGGACTCAGCAATGGTTGAGAAGGAATTGGGGGAAAGTGCACTGAATTACTCCTGTGCCATAACAAAAAAATATATCTTATCTTATTTGACAGGGAATCTCACAGGTGTCTTTATTATGTTACTTTTATTTTTTTAAATGAGACCAGTACGTGAGTGCACTGAATTACTCCTGTGCAATAACAAAAAAATATATCTTATCTTATTTGACAGGGAATCTCACAGGTGTCAGAACTTTCATGTTCATAAATAAAAAATACGAACTGTTGTTTAATTTCTTTAATTTGTTCTTGAATTGACGTAGAATGGAGCAAAGACTCCTGGGATTGGGAAATGCGTTTATCCAATAAAAAGATGGAGGTCAAGTCTATTTTCGGAAATGTAGGGGGATATATGAGTGGCCCCAGGTCGAATGGCATGACCCAAGATACGTCAGAAAGAGAAAGCGCGCAAATTCGATGGTACCACCTTGTCATTTGTTTACCCAGGTGTCATGGCAACACCATTGCTACCTCTCATTGGCTGAATCTTAGAGAACGTTGTAGACTCAATCAATATAAGGTTGCGGGGAGACGAAGCTCTGTTCGTTTGTATATTTTATTTACGTGACCATGTTTTTGTTTTGTGTTAAAAAAAAGAATCAAAGAACCAGTTCTCTTGTTTTGGGGAACCAGTTCTTGTCGTTCACCTTCGGGATTCGTTCGTTGTGAACGAATCGGTCGCGACCGACTCATCCCTAGTGAATACAAATACTGTAACGGAAATGTTACAGAGAGACTATACTAAATAACACTTCTTTGTTATTTGGATAACCGTTCTGCTGTTTGTGTTATGGCGCATAACAAGTCAGTGTCTCTGGTATTCCCACAGACTCGTACTGGGGGACTCAGCAATGGTTGAGAAGGAATTGGGGGAAAGGAACTTTGGCTTTGACTCCCTGAAGTACATGAACTGCGACATGGAGGAGAAAGGGATTGTTGTCCACGATTGTCTCCCGCCGGAGCCCCGCTGCCCGCTGCCGAGGCACCACCGCCTCAGCAGTGGGCAGCGGGGCTCCGGCGGGAGACAATCACGGTCAATAATCGCCGGCAACAATCCCTTTCTCCTCCGTGTCGTGGTTCAGTCTACTTAAGATTGATGTGGAATTGGAAGAACCAGAGACGTCGGAGACCCGATGCAGTCGTTCGAGATTCATAATATTGTCTGGAGGCGCACACAGCTTTAGGCCGTGATAATATATATCATATGATATAGATATCTATGCTTAATATGGATATAGAGCTCCAGGACTCCCGCTGGAGGATCCGGAGTGTTGCGAATATTTACAGAACACGGGCGAAAGCTGTGTGCACCTCGCCATTGCGATACTTCCATTGTAAACCCGATCGCATGGTACCGTGGCCACAAGCTGCTCAGGGCCACACACCCACCCTCCAAATTGTGCCGCCTCTAAAAAAACGGCACGTTTGTGGAAAGCTTATTGTGGGACTCGTAGTGGCTGTAATTCTGCACCAAGGCTGAATTTCCTGAACGTTCGAAGTACTGTATTAGGGGCCCACTAACAGCTATATAAAAGCATGCATAAAGTACTATGCCATGGGATCATTAACTATTTTTTTACATTTTTACAGATAATGAAGGTGAGCATTAAGCATCAGATAATTATGTTCCATGAGATCTATTGCAATCTCGCGTAATTTCATTCAAACGATTCCCTTCTACACCCTGAATTAAGGGTGGAGTCTATTCACCCTCCTGGCAACAAGCGGCAGACCAATCACCGTACATTGTGTGCACACTGCA
>NC_044049.1:10195919-10230919 GCF_902167405.1 Gadus morhua | reverse complement strand
GAAACAAAGCAAAACCCAACACACACAAACAGACACCCGCACACACACACACGCAAGCACCGAATGTGCATGGAAAGGGTTTTATAGTCTGGATGTGCTAGGATTGGAAATCAATTGAGCCCAGGAGTTATTGATGGTCAGTCGCTTCACGCACCACTGCCGTTATGCTTTCATAACCGGCTTGCCTGTTGACGTAACATCTCTGACCTCCTCCCTGGCTCGAGATAAACACACACACACATTCTCCATATTGATGTAACCTCTGCAGGTAATGTTTGTGTATTCTCCACTTCAACATACTTGCGACCGGCGTATAGCCTGCTGCAGAACGTATATATGTGTGTTTGTCCATTGACGCAAATGTGTGTGTGTGTGTGTGTGTGTGTGTGTGTGTGTGTGTGTGTGCGTGCGCACGTGCGAGCGCGTGTGCGTGCGTGTCGCCATCGCCGTCGCCGCCGCGGCGGCGCTTGTCTTTGCGTTAGGTCGCCCACTCCAAAGACCTGGTTTGTGCCTTAATAGAGAAGGAGTGTGCGCTCCCTCCGGCTCTTCACTCACGTTGGTGGCCTCCCTGACGAGCCGCTGCTCCGTGTAGAGGATGTGTTTGATGCAGCGCACCAGCTCCAGCGGGCAGCGGTCATACGTGCTCTGAAAGGCAAGGAGCACATGAGCCCGCGTTAGCGCCTGTTAGCCGCTGACTGCGGGAGCGGGCCGGCGCACATGGCCCGTCAATTTAGGCACACGTCGAGACCACTCCGGAGCCCGACGCTTAACCCCCCCCATTAGGACATGAATAATGAGAGCCGTCTCTGGAGCACGAAGCATAACAACCTCCCCCCTAACCCAACCTGCCCCAACCCCCCCCCCCCCCCCCCCCCCCCCTCCCCCCAAACCCCCCCGCCAGCCAAGCGGGCGTGAGGCGCGCACACGCATGCATACACACGCACTAGTGCGCGTACCCACCAGACACACGGACGCATGTAAACACATAGAGATGCACGTGCTGAACGCATGCACACTCAGACACACACTCAGACACACACTCAGACACACACACACACACACACACACACACACACACACACACACACACACACACACACACACACACACACACACACACACACACACTCTAACACACACACACACTCTCTCCACTCAATGCCTCCCCCTCTAGCAGTGGCACACACACACACTTTTATATTTCAGTCCTGAAACTAATAATGCACTGTAGCAGCTCCCCTACAATCTTCTGCGACGCGTGGAGGGTGTTTCAATTCTTTGTGCGCTAGAAAATGCAAAGAAGCGTAGAGTAGAAGAGAGTGAGAGAGAGTGGGGGAGAGGAGAGAGAGAGAGCGAGAGAGAGAGAGAGCGAGAGAGAGAGACAGAAAGAGAGAGAAAGACACAAACAGGGGAAAAGGAGGGGACAGCGGGAGAGCTGAGGGAAGGTGCCACATCATAAACAGTAGTGTTGGCTGGTTACTAAGGCCATTGCTTTGGATTCCCCCTGCTTGTTTTTCTAACAGAGAGGACAAACTGTTCCCGGGAACGGTGCCTACCTTGAGCTGGCTGGCGTAGTGGCCCAGCTTGATTTTCAGCAGGAAGCCGTCCTCCCCCACCTGGTGCTCCGCCTTGTTCTGCAGCTCCTGGATCAGACCCTCCAGCATGCGTTTGGCTTTGAACTCCTCCTGGGGGTTCTCCAGGTCGATGGCATCCCTGGACCCACGCAAACACGTGCACACGCAGGCAAACACACAAACACACACACACGAACGTGCACACACACAAGTGCACACACCCACACGCACAGGGGCACGCACAGACACAAACACACACGCACATCCCCCCCCCCCCCATACACACACACATACATACACACACAGGCGTACACATAGACACACAAACACACAAACACACGCGTACGAACACACAAACACACGCGTACGAACACACAAACACACGCGTACAAACACACAACTGTTATGTAGGCAAACTTAAAAAAAAAAAAGCCAGAAATCTAGGGGTTATCATGGATTCAGATTTACATTTCGACAGTCACATCAAATCAGTTACAAAATCGGCATATTATCACCTTAAAAATGTAGCAAGACTTAGAGGGCTCATGTCCACCGAAGACTTACAAAAACTTGTACATGCCTTTATCACTAGTAAGCTTGATAACTGCAATGGTCTCCTTACAGGTCTCCCAAAACAAACTCGGAGGAAGCTTCAGCTTGTTCAGAATGCTGCTGCTAGAGTTCTAACAAAGACCAAAATTTGGTATCATATTACACCAATTCTGAAATCGTTACATTGGCTTCCTGTAGGTCAGAGAATTGACTTTAAAATCATGTTGCTAACCTATAAATCCCTACATGGTTTAGGCCCAAAATATTGAACTGATATTAGAGCTGTCAGTTAAACGCGTTATTAACGGCGTTAACGCAAACCAATTTTAACGGCGTTAAAAAAATTATCGGGCGATTAACGCAATTGTTTTATTTTAAAAAATAAAAATAAAAATAAAAATTTCTTTGGCTCAAAACATAGAAGCAGTAGCCTGACTGCTATGTTCAAATGACATTTGTTCAAAGCATTCGTTTAATTGCACTATAGGCTCTTTTTTTGTATCGTCCTGTTTTGATCAGTATATGCCAATGTTGTCATCAATAAAAAATCATTTGCACAAGGCAAGCCGATGCACTTCACCATGTTGATAAGATAATTAAAATGAGAAGAATTATGGGACAAAAAAATCAAGGGATATTTAGCATAGAAAAATAATTTGCGATTAAACGCGATTAATCGTGAGTTAACTATGACATTAATGCGATTAATCACAATTACATATTTTAATCGCTTGACAGCTCTAACTGATATGCTTCCACTACATCAGCCTTCTAGACCACTAAGATCCTCTGAGACCAATCTGTTAATTATCCCCAGAGTAAACACAAAACATGGGAAAGCAGGATTTAGTTACTATGCAAGAAATAGCTGGAATAAACTCCCAGAGGATTTAAGACTTGCCCCAACTCTGAGCACCTTTAAAACAAGACTGAAGACTTTTATGTTTGCTATAGCTTTCTGCTAAATCTTAAATGCATTGCACTTTCTAAAAAGCTTTTTTAACTTTGCCTTTATTTTCTATTTTAATACTAAAATGCCTTTTTCTATTTTATGATTGCTTTAGCTTTCAGCTAAATCTTAAATATTTTGCCTTTATTTTACTAAAATGCCTTTTTAACTTTCCCTTTATTTTCTATTTTTACCAGAAAGATACATGATCTGATACCAGAGAGAAAGGATAAGGGTTTGAGACCCAAGTTCTGTCTGGGTTAGAGTCCTAGAATCTGGGTTGGAGTCCCAGAGAAAGGACCAAGTTCCTTAGGTCGGGTTGGAGTCCCAGAGAAAGGACCAAGTTCCTTTAGGTCGGGTTGGAGTCCCAGAGAAAGGATCTAGTTCCTTTAGGTCGGGTTGGAGTCCCAGAGAAAGGACCAAGTTCCTTTAGGTCGGGTTGGAGTCCCGACGTGGGTTCCTTTGGTTCCAAGTTCTGTCTGGGTTAGAGTCCTAGAATCTGGATTGGAGTCCCAGAGAAAGGACCAAGTTCCTTTAGGTCGGGTTGGAGTCCTGACTTGGGTTCCAGAGAGACTGTTGATCTGATCTTAAATACATTGCACTTTCAATTTTTTTTACTAAAAAGCCTTTTTAACTTTCAATTTAATTTTCTATTTTTACCAGAAAGATACATGATCTGATACCAGAGAGAAAGGATAAGGGTTACTAGAATCCGGGTTGGAGTCCCAGAGAAAGTACCAAGTTCCTTTAGGTCGGGTTGGAGTCCCGACGCGGATACCAGAGAGATCTGATCTTAAATACATTGCACTTTCTATTTTACTAATTTCTTTGCATATGTTTTCTTTTACTTATCTATTATTTTATTTTATTGTATGACAATGTTTATATGTGAAGCACTTTGAGTCTGCCTTGTGTATGAAAAGGGCTATATAAATAAAGTTGCCTTGCCTTGCCTTGCCTTGCCTAGGCAAACTTAAAAAAACAAAACATGCATCCACGTGCATTTTAGCATATGGGATATTCAGCTTTGAACAGTTCTACGTTCATATATAAATCTGCTCACCAGGGGTTGAAGTACTGAGAGTGAGTAAACAAATGGACATGGAGGAAGAGGAAAGAGGACCTTGTCCTGACAAACATGTTGCGTAAATACATACCGGCATAGCCAGATACAGTGCTATCGACGTATGCACACAGACACGCTTGAATACTTTAATACAAGTGCCATAGAGTATTCTGTCTGATACCACGCACAAAAAACTCACGCACACACACACACGCACACGCACACGCACACACGCACACACACACACACACAGTGTGAGACATTGCAACTCACCAGAGCTGGCCCTCGATCCACTGGGACAGGTAGTGTCGCACCTCGATGGGGAAGTGCTGCCCGTAGAGGGACTGCATCTGGTGCAGCGCGTCCCCCTGCAGCTGCTGGGCCTGGATCCACACCGCCATGCTTCCACACCCTTTTGGGAGAGAGGGGAGAAGCAGTGGGTGAGGGGGGTGTCGTTGGAGAAGAGGCGGGGGGGGGGGGGGGGGGTTAGGAAGAGGTGGTGGAGAGGGCGAGGATGGAGTAGATGGAGGTGGAGGTGGAGGTGAGATGGGGTTGGGCTTGGTGTTGGAAAGGTAAGAGTGGTGCAGGAGGGGTTAGAGGTGGAGAGGTGGGGCCGTGTTGGAGGTGGAGAGATGGAGGTGGAGGGGTGGCTCGAGGTGGGGTTAGAGGGGTGGAGAGGCGGGGTTGGGTGGAGCTGAAGAGTCAAGGGTGTTGGGGTGGGCGGGGATGTAGGGGTAAGATAGACAGGAGCACATATGGGGTTAATAAGAAAAGCAGAGAGGATGGGAGAGGAACATGGGGGGTGAACAAGGCAGTGCAAGTGGTAAGAAACAACACCAAGCTAAATATGGGAGACAGACAGGCACGATAGGCGGGCAGACACACAGGCAGCACACAGAGTGTTGCCAGCGCTCACAAATCAAATCTCAAGGTATCAATACGCAGTCCTCTGAGTAAGAGAGAGAAAAAGGGAGAGGGAAAAGGAGAGAGGTCAAGAGCAAAAGACAGAGACAGAGAGAAGAAGAGAGAGATAGAGAAAGAGAAAAACTGATGATGGATTGAGCAGAATAAAAAGAAACAAATCCATAAAAGTCACCATTCGTGACCAGCATTGAACAAAAAGACGTACGTACAGGACGCTGTGAAACTCCATATAATCCTACCCCCCCCCAAGGCTGGATGCAGCCCAGCCCTTACCCCTTTCCGTCCTTGAGACTAAAGAAAATAAACAAACTGTTACGGCTGCGGATTGACGCCCCGCACTCATAAAAAAAATCCTCAGTTACAATCCTCAGTTATGCTAATGATCATGTGTTTGCCCCGCGATGTTTGTTAGAAAGTAGAAAGCTGTAAGAGCTGGCCGTATTGGAACTTTATCGCTACGCTAATGAGATGGTGTTGTGGGCCACGATATCCAGTCGGAAGGAAAGCACTGCCTCAATTTCATAATACTAGTGCTTTCCAACAGATGGAGCAACAATGCTGCAATGTTGTGCTCCTCCTGGACCCAACTTCAACTGAGGGTAAATATTAATTATGAAATTGATGGTCTATTGTCATACTGCATGAATTAGCTAGCTAGTACTAAACTAGCCTAAAGATTCAGTGCATATTAGGGACAGGATAACATTTGAGAAATTAGCAGATGATCTGAGATATGAGCAGGATGGTAATAGGATGAAGGAGGGGGGGCAAATTACCAAATGTATATACCAGTCTATGCTTGATGTAGTTGGTACTTTAACCAGAATAGTTGTATAGTTAAACTCCTTTCTACCTGCAGAGAACTGACCACTAATCGATCTGCTGTGATTATGTTCGAAGCAAGTTACAAGGGACCATGGTGGGTTTGGCTGCTATGCTGTAGTCTGATCTACTTGAAGGTGCCCAGCAGAACAGATACTGCGGTGTACTGCAGTCGGAGTCACCAGCAAAGGGGGTAAGATGCTGCCCAGCTTTAGAAGACAAGGTAATTACAAGGTAATGGCTAGTGTTGACACAGAGCCACCCCAGCTCCAAAATGGAGATCTGCTGTATAATATTGATACTTGATAGTATTTTGAAGAATTTTAGGCAGATGGAAGAACGACCAATTCATTTCACGTCTACATATTATACCACCAGGTGTGAGTGTGAATAGCCTTACAAGCCATTTCGAAAATCTGCCCCATATGACATCACTAGTGGGGCGTGTCCACCTAGATCTATGCTGGACAGATCAGCCTACCAGCCTACCCAGTGGACTGATGTAAACGTTGCTCATCTATCCAGCACAGATCTAGGTGGACACGCCCACTAGTGATGTGGGCGTGTAACTTTAACTGATCACTGTCTTGATTGTTTGTTTGTTTTGTCTTGTTTTCGTTTTATTTATTTATTTATAATTATTATTATTTTTCCACAATGTCTTGTTTTTAAACGATTTATGATAACTTTATGCTCTGTAAGGTGACCTTGGGTGCCTTGAAAGGCGCCTCTAAATTAAATGTATTATTATTATTATTATTATTATGTCATATGGGGCAGATTTTCGAAACGGCTTGAAAGGCTAATCACACTCACACCTGGTGGTATAATATGTCCCCTTTAAACAAACACGACAAACAGGAACTTTTTTACTTTCTGGTCATATACATAGCACCCCTACTAAATTAAATGATCAGGCAAAGTGGAGAAGTAGAAAGTTCCCAAGATATAAAGAAGATGATGGTTCCAGCATACTGTGAATATTTCCACATTGTGCTGTCAGACTGCATGTCAGTAGGGTGACTCAGGAGGGGAAGGCCGCATTAATCTATGTGCGATAAAAACAAGCAGTTTTCCAGTTTCGGTGACGACCCCTTTCCTCCACTTTTGCACATTGAGATGCGTTTCCATCAGAACATCACAGTAAAGTACGCTTCGAGTCAGAGCTTCCAACTCTAGTCTCCGGCAGTATTCAAAGAAGAGAACCAACTTGGTCACAGTTAGACAAACTGGACATTCAATAAAAAAATGGTTCCGTAACTAGCTGTACTAATGCCTTTTTATGGGTTTATTTTTGTCTCTCCTCGACAGGAATCCATTAAGACGGCTGCTTGGTGATGAAATGTATACAATAAGTGCAGAAGGCCAAGGGAGATATACTCTTGTAATGGAGGACCAACCCAATCTCATCAATCTGACTTTCAGACTGCATGCAGTGGGTACACCAAAGTCCAATTTTGCGTGCAGTTGATACGGCAATCCTTCCCCTTAACTGCTGTGGAGATCAGAAATGTCCAAACACCAAGCATTACTTTGAAAAGCCATGAGGAGAGCAGCAAACCGGAAAACAGCATACATTTTATTCTCAGTGGAAAATGCAATATTTTCATATAGTTAAAGTTATAGTTATAATCTTTATTCAGTAATTGTATATGAATTTTAGATTGTTTGTTTTTACGAATAATTATTCCTTAAGGTCTGGCCAAAAAAAAAAAATTAAATACGTTTTCTATCATTGCTATGGTGGTTCATATGGAAGCTGCTATCGCTGAAAAACATACATGGTTTCTGACCTAAAGTTTACTCACAGTGGAAAATGCAATATTAAGATTGTTTCAGCATTCAAATGCATTGTTTACTGTTCTAACGAGAATTATCTTCATTCAGCTTTTGCATAGGTTTAGTTAGTAAACATCGTTTTTCATGCTCATTTGAGGTTTTGAGGGAATAAAATTGGGGTAGACTACATTCTGTTATAACCCACTTATATATTCTACTTATTCTGAAATAACCCAAATTATATTTTATTATCAATCATAACACAGTTATCGCATATATGTACTGGTTTACAACCTATGGGCATCATTTAATTTTCTGTAACATGCACACATATATCCTGTATTTAATATATGAACATGTTATTTGAACACAACATCCTGAACAACCCCTGAAATAATTGATTCTTGGTTCCTGTGATAGGAGCGGGATGCTGTGATGATGAACATTCACAATATATACAATGTCAGCACAGTTCATGTTTCTTAAGAGTTTAGGAGTTCTATGTAAAGTGTTGTTTACACAAACCCAGATAGAGATCCATCACCAATAGTGCACCTTAGTCATTTACTAATTGAAAGAGAAATGATTTAGACGGCTTTACTACAAATAATGGCTCACTTGTTGCCATAACGACATCAATGTTCTACATTCTAAAAAATTGATAGAATTTGCTGGCTGCTTTTAACATTTATTTATCCGGTGTAACACTGGCAACTCCAGGGCACATCGTGCCCTGATTGGATGGTCAAGAGCCTAGTAAAATCAAGCGTCCCCATTGGCTAGAAATTAACAGTGCAAAGTCGCTGTGTACGTAGACTGTTCTGTGCGTATAACTGGATGGGTAAGTGCATTGCTTCCAGATAACGGCTTTGTGTTTATTTAGAGTGTTAGTTTTGTGTATAAGTGGATGCCTAGGTGCATGCTATCAGATAAAGGCTTACACATGCACATTCACATCCACTTATCATGTAAAAAATACTCTACATACATATCGCCATGGACATTCAAATATACATTGATTAAGAGCCAAATCGGCCGGCGTACAGGATGAGTCAAATGGTTTGATGATGAGGGTCTGTGTGTGTGTGTGTGTGTGTGTGTGTGTGTGTGTGTGTGTGTGTGTGTGTGTGTGTGTGTGTGTGTGTGATGGGTGTGGTGTGGGGTTTGTGTGTTTGGTGGGTTGTGATGTGATTTGATGTGTGTGGGGGTGTTGGGGTGTGTTGGGTGTGGTGTGTGTGTGTGTGCTGTATGTGTGTCTGCCTGCCTGTGGAACTAGAGGAAAATGTATAATCTTTTTTCTCAGTGACTGGGCGTTCAGGAACTGTGTTTAATGGGCTGCGTCGTCAGTGTTTTCTGCTTTATCAATGGTCGTTTTGCTGACAAAGATGGCCAAACCCATGTTTCTCAACAACATCACTTGTTTTACTTCCTGGTTCTGCATTAAACAGCCGTTTAATATTTTATACATACTCTGTTGTCCCCCGATAATCTCTCCCTCTTGCCGGCTCTCTCTAAGTGATTTTTTTGGTTCTCATCTGATGATAATGTGGATTACATATGCGTGTGTGCACATCATCAGAAAAGTATTCATGATATCAATAAAAACATGCCAAACACTAGCCCTGTCACAGGAAACTGTCTCTGTTTCTGATAAAGTTATCTTAATAGACCTGATTCGATTTGCATCAGAACCTTTATTTTGTAGGATAGGACACATTGATCTGTGTTAAAGGTTACATAGAGCATGAGGACTACCCGATGGTATGTTGCAGGTGTGATTTTACACGTTTTCTGATCTTATTGGCAATTAGTAATACTACCAATACAAAATAATGATGTTCATAACAAAAATCAATATCCTAATAATAACTAATAATAATCATGATTCAAATTTTAAAAGTCAAGACAGTGAGAACAGTAGGCCCAAGCTACTTCCTAACCGAAAGTAAAACGCTCTCAAATTTGTGGTTGTGGATACGATCTTTATCTGTCAGCATTTTCCTCCAGTTGAGCTGGAAACTAAGCGTCTGTGGGTAATAGATGGGAACTGCTAGCCTGTAGGCAGGGACTTGAAACCTTCTAGCCAACGGATAGGCAATATGAATCTTTCAGCCAATAGGAAGGGACTGTGAATCGGGGTTACTGACCCAATAGGAAGGGACTGTGAAACTGGGTTGGCGGAGATCAGTAAACCGAGTCTAACTGTGATGGACATGTTCTAATCTGCAGCAGCGACACTAATACAATAAGCATAAGCTAATGCCCTCGCAGACGTAGATCCCTCAGTGCCCTGACTTCAATTCGACACCCACACCCTGCACTCAGCCACCGGATTGCTTGACGCCCAAGAACATAAACTGTCACAACACTTCCCTCCACTCTTGAGAACCAACTGCTGCCAAAGGTTTTAAAAAGCTTTCAAAAGTTCACCTTCATCTCTCAAAGACAGTGATAGGGTGGACCTTTTGTTAAAACACCCAAAGCAAATGTTAGTTTGCTCTCTGCGATCACAGAGGTGAGGGGACAAATATCTAACCAAATGAAAGGCATTACCTTTCAGATGCTATTACGTTGTTTTGCGCATGAATACAATTAAATGGCCAATCAGCCATTGAAGTAACTGCATTCCTTTCAGGGAATTTGTTAACTCTTCCTAGTAGTCTCCTAATCTTGTTTCTCATGTGAAGACAACCATAGCCTTGACTCAGATGACCTTGAGGCACATAACAACAAACAACACACAGTACAAAAGGAAGTAACCGTGGAAGTCAAACACTTTGTATCGCTGAGGGCAGCTATGGCAATTATCAGCTCTGTCATCCAACCCCACCGGCCAATCAGGAGATCTGCTCTCCTCCGACGTAACCATCCAATCGGAGTCTGTCTTTAAAAAAGAATCCTGAATGGTCTTCCTTGCCTGCTGATGTTTGCTATGCCATGCAAGCCTGCAAACACACACACACACACACACACACACACACACACACACACACACACACACACACACACACACACACACACACACACACACACAAGATACACACAGTGTACGTACACAAAAATCCTTGCAGAGTTACACACAGCTATATTCAGAGAGATACACACAGAAGCTGAATACCTGTACATACCAATATTATGGTTTTCAGCAAGGCTGGTTGAAACTGAAACTTTCTGGCTGCTTCTAAAAGTCTGCCCGGCTTACATTAACCCTAGAGGGGCTGGTGCAATACTATTTACACCCCCAGCTTGAGACACTGATTCCTCCCTGGGGATCTCTCATGGAGCGATGGACAGACGGACGTGCCAACAGACTGAGGACAGACACAAATAACAGATAGCAGGGGGACAAACAGATGTACAGACATACAAGTAAACATACGGAAGGACTAACAGAGAGACAGACAGACAGAATACTGGCAGGCCGTTGGGCTAGAGAGTAGACATCAACAATGCAATGTGCCTTGCACACCTGCCACCTAGATACTAATAGGGATAAACGGCTGAGTTGTTACCTGCGGTCTTCAGCTCTGTGTTACTCTAAACAGGAGCTCCACAAACCTGAGACAATGGGACACAGAGAGAGGGGCGTGGGGAGAGTCAGAAAGTGAGCAGAGAAAGAGAGAAAGAGAGAAAGAGAGAAAGAGAGTAGAAGGAGGAAGTTAGTCAACTTTGTGTGGTTGTGAGGAAGTGCTTTTTCCTGTCACTCTCTCTTTCTTTCTCCCTCCCTCTCTCACTCCCTCTCCCTATCTCTCTCTCTCTGACTGTAAAACATTTGTGTGGACAAAATGGCTTTGAGTTCAAGGCAAACGTGGCTATAATCGCAACATCACAAAATCATAAGTTTCCAATTATCTCGAACAAATTAATTTTGCACATGACATGGTCTCTTTGAACAAGTCAGGCTTATTGCACCTCAAAGGAAAAGGTTGATTATGCAAAGATCAATAGAGCACTCTTTTCACCCAAGCATACACCACAATGTAAAGAGTATTAATGCAGTATCTACGGGGGAAGAGCCAGGTCATCTGGGAACTAAAGGTTGCCTTTCATTCACTCATTCGGTCACATGCAGCGGTGTACAGCTCCACCTTTCATTAATAGAGTGAGAGAGCGATCCAAAGAACACACTTTTGTCCCGCTTGAGCAATGATTTCTATTCAGAGAGAGAGAGAGAGAGAGAGAGAGAGAGAGAGAGAGAGAGAGACCAATATTGAGAGAGAGAGCGAGACAGCCCAAGTGTAAACGGCAAAACATCAGGAACACACATGCTGGCCGACAGTATTCTATACATTTTTCTCTTTGGACTCCATCAAGCAAACATGTGCTTTGGAAGGGAGACCCGGTGTGCCATTGATGAGGACGATTTCACATCCACGACTAGATAACACCCAAGGGTCAAGTCATTCATGCTTAAAGTAGGCTTAACACGTTTTCCACAACACAGCCAACCCCAACAGGGCACAGAGTAGGAGCGAGAGAGAGAAAGAACGAGGGAGGTCAACCAATAATGTCTTGTCTTGAATCTAAAAGGTGGATCATAACAATCTGCTTCTCATAGCTGCCTGAAAGGTCTGCCGTGGCCTGCTGGAGCCAATACTGACCCAGCTTTCGTGCGGAACAAAAGGGATTTATGCCCATGGTAGGCATGTGTATATAAACCAGTGCATGCACATCAGTAGAGGCTCTCCATTGAGGAGAGGGAGGAAGATCCTCCTTAACATTGTTGAGAATAAAAAAATGTAGATTGCCCAGACTACTGTAATGAATTAATGCCCTTAAATATGACTACTTAATGCCTTTGAATATATAATGTTCGTTTCCCTGGGTAAAGGGACATTAGCACCCCCTATCACCTTTTGACAATTACTTCAGGGAGGAAGGTCCTCCCTCAGCCTCCGTTGACGCCCATTCATTTCCCAGAAAGTACTGGCGGCCGGTGAATAACATGGGGTTGAATCTAGAATAATATTCTCGTCTTTTACTAGTTTGCTACTCTGACCGTTCTGTTTGATATTGTGGAAATGGTGTGGAAAGGGTGAATGATTCAGAGCATGATGCATTTTAAATGGCATCACTTTTGGTCAGTCTTTTCTTAAAACAATTGTACCTGGAAATAAACATAGCTAAATTACAACCAATAACTTCAGTCATTGTGGGCAAAAATAGGCCCAGATTTTTTTATTTACTTTTACAAATCAAGAGTAGGCCTGATTTGACTAATGGGCTTTACATCCGTTCCTTCTGCCCTTGTAGTCCATTTCAAAGACATGCTGCCCGCCAGCTTTCAAATTACAGTGATGCCACTGGTGGCTTTGTATCAAATTTATTCACGTAACTATCCCTCCCTACTATTTTGTAGTTAACAAAAACAACCTGAAACAACTTGAGTCTCACATTCTTATGCCACCATACACCAACAGTGCAAGCAGGCCAATGGCAACCAAGCGCGCGGTCCTTCCTCCATGTATTTGTGTGTGTGTGTGTGTCGTGGGGTCTCTGTGTGAATATGTGTTACCTGTGTGTGTGTACAAAGCAATCAATCCCTTTTGACCACATGGTGGAATCTGACTGGTTACTATTATATCTAAACCCCCCCTAAGGTCGCACACTTCTTTCCTTTGCTTTTCTGGAAAAGGGAACAAAAGTGTCTCTCTCTCTCTCTCTCTCTCTCTCTCTCTCTCTCTCTCTCTCTCTCTCTCTCTCTCTCTCTCTCTCTCTCTCTCTCTCTCTCTCTCTCTCTCTCTGACACATTGAGAGGCCATCATTATCGTTATCTGAGGATGAAGATATGACGTGTTTGTATGTTGTTTGTGTGAGGCGTTTGGATTGAAGGTGTCCCTTTTGGTTTGAAGGAACATCTGACTTTTAGTAAAGACTTGTAAGAGGTTCTACACGTTTTGGCATTTCGAGTCTTCAGAAATGCCCAACCACAAAATCTGACATGGGGTTCTTTAGAACTTCACTGACGTGTCATCACCACATACCCTACATGGGTATTTAAATGACTCAGTGTACAACGTTTACATATGCTTAGTAATTTAGACACCAGAGCAAGTACAACATGTTAGTGTTATGGTGTTGCTAAGCATTGCTTTTTTGGTTCATAAGAGATAAGAAAGAAGCGAAGAACCAGGGAAAGAAGAGATCTTCGGTCGCAAAAAAGAAATATAGCCTCCACTCACTAGCACAGACTTCTACTGTTTTACCAAATCTACATTCCCATCTCAGTGACAACGACATTGATTGTAACGAAAGAGCTTGCACACATGAGGAACGAGGATAAATAAAACATAAATTAACAGGATAAGGAGTCAACGGCAACAAAGGTAACTGATCAATAAACCGTGAGAATTGCCTCATCATTTTATAATGTTTTATTTTCTTATTATTATCCCCATTTGTTAACCATGTGAGTTTGTCCGCTTTTTTTTCTTTTTTCTTTCCCAGAACTGCCCTGATTGCTGTGGAATCCTCCCATGCCCTACTGGTATTAGGGAATGAAGTACTTATTTTCTTACTTGATGCTCACCTATGGTGGAAGCCAGTGGAGGGGAGACCACAAAGACAGCCTCCGGGCAGCCAGTCAGTCAACCCTGAGGAGACGAGAGAGGAGTCAGGCCCACAGAGAACAAATGGATGGAGGAGAAGAAGAAAGAAGTAAACTGCGGCACTACATTGATTTTCAGTCAAACATGCACTGATCTGCCCTGTGAATTAAAAGAAGAAAATAGAGAACCACAAAGTCTCAAAAGTTGTGTGACACAAGATCAAATAATATTTTACAGAGCTTGCTGGAATGATAACTTCATGTTTGTTTTTTTTAGTTTGCCACATCTGCACAAATGGATAGAATTCTTTAATTGAACTTGTTAAATATTATATTTATTTAAATCTTACTATTATAATAGCAGGCCTGCCGCACCAGTTACTCAAGTGCGCATGTGCCAAGCGGACGCACAGATACACACTGTGACAGCAAGCACGCACATGCGCACGAACATACACGGAAACGCACACACATGCAGACACACTACACACGCACACACACACACAAGCACGCGCACATACCGCACGTCAACACAAAGGCAGCACATACACGGGAGCGCGCACGCACGCACGCACGCACGCACGCACAGGTAAGATGTTTAACGGCTCCGCCATCGGCACACGCGCAGGTAAGAACACACACGCAAGCATGCACATGTGCGCCACGAACATACACGGAAACGCACACACTACACACACACACAAACAAGCACGCGCACACACAGCACGTCAACACAAAGGCAGCGACACATACATGGAAGCGCACACACACTCGCGCACACACTCGCGCACACACACACACACACACACACACACACACACACACACACACACACACACTCACACACACACACACACACACACACACACACACACACACACACACACATGCGCACAGGTAAGAAGTTTATCGGCCCCATGATCGGCACACACGCAGGAAAGAACACACACGCACGTGCGCACACCGCAGCGACACTCGCCCAGGTAAGACGTTATGTTTTTAAACATAACGGCTCACTATCAACACTTATACCACGGTCTGCGGGAATACTCGATTCTGATTGGATGCAGGGTGTGCATTAACTCCTGATATACGGACACCTGGACAAGTAGTTCCGTCAAATTGTCTGTTTACCGTTCTCAATTAATGCGCTAGCTGGCGTATCGTCTCTAAAATAGTAGTATAGCAACGGGAAACAAAACAAAGCTCAGCGGACTATAATACCTCCCGCTACCTCCCGTTCTAAAGTCGTAGCTATGGTCCGTCCTAATTACTGGAGGAGTGAACAACGTTTCCGTTGCATGAGAACCCAACGGGCGTGTAATGGTGGTTCCGGGTATTAGTTGGACCCTCAGGCGTAACCAGGGAAACAAATGTATGTTTTGTGGAAAACTTTATATTCAGATTGTAAAACGCATGTAAAACGCATTAATTTGGTCACCGTTGGTAAGTGACCGTGGTATAAGCGGGATAATGCCCTTCGAGGTGTCCATTATCAGGAATTAATGGACTTCGCTGAGGCAACCGTCCTCCGCTTCGCGTCGGACGGTTCACGCCTCTACGTCGTCCATTAATTCCTGATAATGGACACCTCGTCGGGCATTATCCCTTACATAATGATTATCTGGAAATCAAACCATTTGAGTTTTGTAGGGTGACTTGTAAGGCCCCGTCCCCACGAAGCCGATTTCATGGCGAAACCGCAAAGGTCTTGTACGGTTCGGCCTTCCGTCCACACGAAGCCGGCGCATCCGCTGACCGAAACCGCAAACTTCTGAAACCACCCTCGGAGGTGGTTTCAAATCTACCCGGTTTCGTTTTGGATTCGTGTGGACGCCTGAAACCGACTGAAACCGTAAACCATGACGTCATCGCCCCACCCCTCGACCCTCTAGCCAATGACTGTTAAGCCCGCGGAGTCTCAGAACTCACAACAACAAGGATTTCTGTAGCAGAAGCAGCGCCCCTTATGGGCCTGGAATGTGTACTACAGCGTTTCTACAGATCTACCCGGTTTCGCTTGGCTTCGTCTTTACGGAGATACGGCGAAACCGGATAGATCGAAACCGTAACGGTTTCGCCTGTTTCGGCTTCGTGTGGACGGGGCCTCAATTGACCTAGTTTCCCTAGCCTCCAAGGAAGTGTTTTATAAATGGCATCTTTTCGAGGAAAGAGTTGGTGTCACAAACCGAAACGTAACACAAGGTTTCGGTTTCGTATTTATTTAGTTTCCTTAATTCTCTGGTCACTGAAACCAACATACTGTATTCTGCCCTGCTTGTTACATGTGAGTGAACAGTAATCCATTTCACAGTTAAATTCAAACATCGCGCCGACCGGCATATCAACACACGAGTGACTTGATCTTAAAGAGACATTGTCCCTATAACAGAATGAAAACAGGTTTCAACTAACCAATAGTAGTTGCCTTGCATTTTAAAATGTCAATGCACTTATCAACTCTGAATAACAGTAAAAGCTATTTAATAATTGATTTGCATGCATAGTATACTACACTTTCCATTGAACCATTACCCCTGTTAATTACAACTAGAGGTTGAGACAGCGAAACACACGCACGTGAAAACTCTAGTATATTTAATTGGAGCATGCAGCTCAAGGACACTGTACGCTTGAGTTTCCGTTCAATGAATGAACCTCAGTAGCATTCTTTAAATACTGGAGTAGCCGTGATAGATTTATAAAATGATGAGGATGAAAATGATGATGATGATATTGAATCAATTCTTCAACGTTGCAAAGCAATTAAATTGACACTGTTGCTTGACATCCGGGATCGGTGTGAGCTGGAATCGTGTTGCTTTTTTAATCTCTAATCCCATGGGCTGTTCACTCTCATGCCACTAGCAGGGCAGAATACAGTATGTTGATGTCAGCAACCATAGATTTAAGGAAACTACACAAATACAAAACCGAAACGTACTACGTTTCTGTTTGAGACACCCACTCTTTCCTCTTATAGAGAAAGATGCCATTTATAAAACACTTCCTGGGAGGCTAGGGAAACTAGGTCAATTTACAAGTCACCCTACACAACTTAAATGGATTTGATTTCCAGATAATTATTCAAAAAGCATAAAAAACTTTTTTTTTTTACTATTTATCCGTCCCATTAAAATGGATTTGAGTATATAAATTGTGTAAATCACAGGATTGAAACAATACCCAGCAGATTAGGTAAATAATGCTGAAATCAAGCCACGGGTCACCAAGCTATTCATGTTTAGTATGGTGTTACATGGCGCGGTTTAGTGATCGAACCATGGTCAAAGATGGTCCATCAAATAAGTTGCAATGAAGTTCATGGTCCAATGTTAGGGTTAGGACATGCACACACACAATTATGCATGACCCTAGCCCCACAGCCTCTGCCCCGAAGCCCAAAGGCACTAGCCCCCATTCCCAAGACCGCTAGCCCTCAATCCCAGTGGCCCAGCCCTCTACCCACGTCCTCTATCCCCAGCCCTCTGACCCCAGCTCTTTATCCCCCAGCCCCCCAGCCCCCTATCCCCAGACCCATAGCCCTCTACCCCCAGCCGCCCAGGTACCTATCCCCAGCCCCCCAGCCCACAAGCCCTCTACCCCCAGATCCCTATCCCCAGCCCCCAAGCCCCCCTGGTCTCTATCCCCAACCCCCCAGGTCTCTATCCCCAACCCCCCAGATCCCTATCCCCAGCCCCCAAGCCCCCCTGGTCTCTATCCCCAACCCCCCAGGTCTCTATCCCCAACCCCCCAGGTCCCTATCCCCAGCCCCCGAGCCCACAAGCCCTCTATCCCCAACCCCCCAGGTCTCTATCCCCCAGCCCCCCAGCTCTCTACCCACAGCCCTGCAGCCTGAGGATGAGTTTATAAATAACACCTCAGTGGAAGACAGCTGGGTGTAAATTGAAGCCCCCTAACCTACTTCCTCACGTCCACACACACACACACACACACACACACACACACACACACACACACACACACACACACACACACACACACACACACACACACACACACAGGTCAGACTCTACACATCCCTGCCACTTGAGAGGCGCGTACAGTATATAGTCCAATATATAGGTCTCTATGTGAGTGTGTATGTGTGTGTGTGTGTGTGTGTGTGTGTGTGTGTGTGTGTGTGTGTGTGTGTGTGTGTGTGTGTGTGTGTGTGTGTGTGTGTGTGTGTGTGTGTGTGTAGCCTGGAAATACTGTAGGGTCTGGCAACGAGTAATGAAAATGGCCCAACTCGAGGGGTGGCACCAAGCATGCATTTGAAAAATATATCTCTGAGTCTGCACTCAAACGGATAACACTACGACCAATCAGAAGAATACAAGGGGTGACGTATCATTAAATTAAAATTTCATAAAATTGACATTTGTAAATTGTGATGCAAGAAATGACTGTAAAGAACAAAAGATTTGTATAAATATATTTTTTATGTTGACTGATTGTCATTTTGACTCATGAAAAACACACAAACACACACACACACACACACACACACACCCACACAAACAGTATATTGACTAAAGCGTTGAACTGGTGACCCTGTGCTGCTATTGACTTTTCGCGTAGCTCTAAATAAATTACCCAACTGCTGTAAATAGGTTAGATTAGTCATTAATTATACTGACGGCAAGGTTTACTCGTTAGGGGTGAAGGGCAGCCAAGTGTATGTTACCCGTAGGGCGTCATCATCCTCAAAGTTTTCAACCAGAATGTGTGTGTGCGTGCATGCGTGCGTGCGTGTGTGTGTGCGTGTGTGAGTATTTGTGTACATGTGTGTATATGTGCATGTGTGCATATGTAGGGCCCTATGAAATCCGCGATAACGAAAACGCGGACGGAATCACGGAATTCGACAATAAAAACGGAATCAACTGATAATTTTATTTTATTTTTTTATTTTTTTTTATTAAGCAGGAAAGTATTAAAAGTAACAAAGTTACAATTTAAAACGGGCCTGTCTTAGTAAAATAACTGATTTCCAGCAGGTTCCTGTTCTTCAGCACATATAACATGCAACAGGGACAAGGCACATCAGACGTCACATTTACAATATGCAGCGGAATGCAGCGGAATTCGCCATTATTTTGGTGAAATTCAGTTTCGAGGGAAAAGGGAAACAACACAGGTGACATTAACGTCACTGAATGTTTAGCAGTCACTCGCACAACAATGTTAAAAAAAATCCCCGGTCCACCACGCAAACATGAGTGTGTGTATGTGCATGTGTGTGTGCGAGTGTGCGTGCATGTGTGTGTGCGAGTGTGCGTGCATGTGTGTGCGTGTTAGTGAGTTAGTAAGCGAGTGAGAAAGTAAGTGTCTATGTGTGCAACGGAGTGTGTGTGTGTATGCATGCGTGTGTGTGTGTGCGTGTTGATTATGGTGGACTAATCCGATTTCATAGGACCAGTTTCACGCGACTCAGTGTGATACAGATGAAGAGGCCCTCTTCATCACCCATGACATCGTACAAATCAAATAATGAAAAAAGGAAAAAAATAAATAAAGACAGCATGGTTACTGGAGAGCCACATGACAGGGAGGGCGTCAGAGTAGCAGTACTCCACAACATGCCCTGGGGTCGAGTTGCTAAACTCACAATGCACCACACTATCAACACACTCCTCATTAGTTGACCTGCGCGTGCATGCGTGTGTGTGTGTGTGTGTGTGTGTGTGTGTGTGTGTGTGTGTGTGTGTGTGTGTGTGTGTGTGTGTGTGTGTGTGCGTGCATGCGTGTGTGCGTGTCTATCCCTTGTCTAACAAGCCCAGTGTAAATGCAGGATTGGCCTGTTCCCTTGAAGCAAGCTGCTTCACAGTTCGCAGGCTCCAACGGAGCTCTCTTGACCAAGGGAAGAGGAAAGACACAGGCTCCTTGTTTTCAGGCCAAGCTGAAAAGCGGATGTCAAATGTTATACTTTTTTAGCTTCCATTTTACTATCAAAGATTGTATAACACAGGGTAGTGATAGGAAGTGTTAACCACCAGTGTGAAAAGAAAACTTTAGTCACAATGTCTGTAAACAGATTGGTTATGACTCACCAATCAGGTAGAATCTGTCTTGATATGTATCACGCCTAACAGCAGGGCAATTCGACCCAGTTACAGTACATGCCAATATCGGTATATTTTCGTAAACAATTAACAGCTATTATCAATACGAAACCCCTGAAATCTGAGTGCCGGTCATAACGTTAGCTGTTAAATCTGTGGTGTTGTGTTTGCAATATATTGTGCCACATTGCAGCGTGTGCACCGTGTTGTGTTTCTTCATACAAAAAAAACCCTTATTGTAGCAAGCATGTGGGGACATCCACTCAATAATGATCAGTGTGCCATATGACAGAATATATCAATACAGCTCTTTACCAGTACACACATACACATTCAATCACATTGAGGGAGAAGACGAAACATATCCTCAGGAAGGCGAGAGAGAGAGTTAGACAGAGAGAGAGAGAGAGAGTAAGAGAGAGACTGAGGGAGAGAGAGAGAGAGAGAGAGAGAGAGAGAGAGAGAGAGAGAGAGAGAGAGAGAGAGAGAGAGAGAGAGAGAGAGTGTTGATAGAGAGAGAGAGAGAGAGAGAGAGAGAGAGAGAGAGAGAGAGAGAGAGAGAGAGAGAGAGAGAGAGAGAGAGAGAGAGAGAGTGAGAGCCAGAGAGGGGGAGAGAGAGAGAGAGCGAGTGAGATTGAGGAAGAGCACGAGAAAGATAATAATAATAATAATAATAATAATAATAATAATAATAATAAATGAAATTGATATAGCGCTTAATATGGTACTCTAAGACGCTTAAAGATAGAGAAAGATATAAAGAGAGAGTAATAGAGAAGGGTAGAAAGATAGAGAGAGAGAATAAATTAATATCTGACGAAGGGCAATATCGATGTATGCAGCAACACATGTTGCTATGGTGGTATAGACCTTCTTCTCGTCCTCATCCTCATCAATTCGTTTTTTTCTTGTTCAGCATCAACACACAGCTAATTAAAGCTGCTTTCAGAATTTTTTTCACAATGCCAACCATAGTTTTAAACTAATTTACCCATTTTGTTTATCATCCATCTTCTCTTTCCCTCTTCTTCTCATGTGGACATTATTCTCCTGAATAAACCCAACAAGGTCATAATCTGAATAAGCAGAGCATCAGTTTATGCTATGCTCTCCTTTCCTTATTCCTACATATTGGACAATTTGTATTAAGGATAGTCAAAGGAAGTGCCTTAGGCAAGGACAGGGCAGTCCATCTGAAATGTGTTTCTGTTTGCATTCCCCATTTAGATCACTGAACAAGCTCACGGTCATGCAGTTTGGAATCAGCCTTTTTCAAGTGGCCTTAGAGGGCGCTCAATAAACACACCAATGCAATACAACATTAACGCCAAATAAGAACTTACTAGTAAATAATGGCCCACCAATAGGATTTTATACAGTATGTCCCAGCACATGTTTTTCATTGTCAATAACACGCTCAGTGCTTAGGGACATTAGAAACCAGGGTTTATACATGACAGTAGCAACTTTACAACAGGTTGCCAGATGCTTGATAAAAGCAGGAAATGTCAGCGACGAGGCTGCGTTTAGTGGCTGAAGCACTGTCCCTTAGAAAGCCTGAATGCCTTTGTTGTAATAACCCCACGGCTGGCCATTGACAACCACCATGGCATAGTATTAAAAATGCCTGCACTGTTATTGAACTGACGAGTATGTAATCTAATAACATGGCTCCTTTGTCAACTCTAACCCGCAGCACGGTGATTATCGATAGCATTGATGGCATTTTCTCTACCCTAGCCACCACTATAAACCCTCCCACTTTAGAAAAGATTCCCATTCAAACATACACAAAGATTTTCCAAAAATGCGATCCATCCGACCTCCATTAGATCGGGCCTTGAAGGGTGTGCCAAGCGAAAAAGTTTCAGAAGTGCTACACCCTGTACCTCTTAATTGAGCCTGGAGGTACGCGTTCTGCAATTACCCTGCTGGCGATAAGCAAGATACAAGCCTGAGTGTTCATTTCGCATTCTTTGAGTTTGCCACACAGAACGTGTCTCGGTCACTGTTCATTGGCTCATGACACATGGCGGTAAAAGAGGGTATTCTGAAGTATCGGATCAACAGGAGCTCAGGATGTCGAGTGGCTGATGGCAAAGGGAAGGTTGGTTGCTTACTTGTGTGATCCCGGCTCCTCTGAGCAAAAGAGGACCGTGACATTTGATGTGACTTTGAATCTCTCTTGTAGATATTTGTTCTGTGTGTTTGTGTGCATGAGTGTGTGCTTGTCTGTGTGTATCTGTGTGGATGCTTGTGAGTAGGAAAGAGAGGTTGTAACCGAACAAAACTGGGGGTGGTAATCATAGAGAGTTGAAAACTGCAAAGACATTCCTACCGAGATAGATGTGAAGGAAGGCAAGGTCAGTAACGAAGAGGAGTCTGAACGGATGTTTCCTGAATAAATGAGTTCAAAATACAAAATGCAGCAGCTGTGGCAGCTACTGCAGTTTATTTAGCATTTGGGTATTGTGTCTCTCTGTTGGTCACAACAGGTCAAGCTGTGACCTCATGCTCTGATGGCAGACTAGCCTCTGTACATCGCCCCTGCCCCGGAAGGGGGTCCCATTCGCCCATTTTCCAAAATCAAATAGCATCTGGAAAAACACAGCCCTCCCTTCCTGCCTGCCGGCCGGCCAATCATCTGCCTGACTACCCAAGCTCTTGCTTCCCAGCCATATGGGCAGGTGCCAAGAACTCAGCTAGGGTATTTGAGGTGAAAGGCTAACCCTAGGCTAACACTGTGTGATGACTCTAGCTGCACCAGCAGAGTTATGTTTTAAGCATTGAACGTTGCAGCTGAGAATGACCAAAAAAACGAATGAAAAGCATAGATTGAAAAAAATAACTGCTTCTCAGATAATTCCCTGGTTTTGATCAAAAACTTATTTTGCACATTTTATTTTGACCAAAAAAAGCAGCGCGCCGCACGCGTGTAGCAGAGAAGCGATATGTTTTCAGAGCACCTCGGCTCAAAATAGCGCAGAGGCCGAGGTCCGGCGTGCTCGTCCTCTGCACCCTCCAAGCACATTTTACGTCCAGACTGCAAGAATAAATCTACTGCGGTGCTCAGACATGGCTTCTACTGCGGTGAGCCCTTGGGTCAGGTGGGATAGGGAGGGGGATCGGGGGGGTCCCTCCCTTCAAAACACCCTCGTTCATTCCTCAACCCTATTTTTAGACACAACGACTCTTCAGTGAGGGAGTGAATACGAAAGGAATTAACGCTCGGAGGGGGGGGGGGGAATGGAGGCGTACAACAAAGCGAGGCATACACCCGGCATAGACGGTGAACTCTCCAACTCATATCCCTCTTCGGTCTTAAGCAGTCAACCTGCTTGAACTCTAACAACCAAAGGCTTAAGCCCTGAAGTGTAGCCCATTACTTTGTCGTTAGGCTGCAGCACACGACCGGAGGAAGCATGCGGCCACACAGGGTTCACCATGACCAATGGGACCCAGTTAGCAAGGGTGAAAAGGCGGGGGGGGGGGGGAGAGGAGGAGAGGAGCCATTTTTGAGCTGGCGCCCCACAGCCAACCCACAGGACCGGACCAGACAATAAGAGGACATCAACCATCCAGTTGTCACTATCCTGCAGTCTATTAATAATAACAACACACAGGCCCGTCTACGCGATCCCATATGTCCCGGGGACAAGCACCGAGCGACCGGGATCAACCGATACTACCAAGAGGAACCCCGGGGGTCACATGTTCGTGGGCGAGTGTGACCCCGACCGCACGACACCGTGTGCCGTGTCATGTAGGATTAGCGAAACGCCGTTGTCGTCGTCTCATGTGCTCCAGGACACGGGGTAGCGTGCTATAAGGGGGCAGTGCTGTAGCGGCACGAGAACAAAGAATGGGCTCCATTGTTGTACAAGCGCTTCGGATAGCATGGTCTGGTGTGAGGGAAACGACGCCAAGGGCAGACCCACAGAAACCAGACATTTGTTTGTTTTGCTTGTTTTACATTTATTGTCATGTGATTCCGTTTTCGTGCCGCTCATGTGAAACTGTACATTTACATTTGTTGAATGAGCTGCAATCATACGCTACAGGAGCTCCCAGTTGTTTTACTAGGATACACAGAGACAGTCATGGAATGAAAGAAGGGTTAGATGAATTGAGTCATGTGCGTTTCTTTCACGCAAAATGGATTCTCTCAGTGGAATAGAATGCAAAGAAAAGGAGCAATCAAAATAAATGAACCACAATCCTTCAAACTGTATATCCCCACATTGACAGAAAATGATCTGGATAACCTTAATATTCTGGCATCTCCAATGTCTAGATCCAGTTCCTCTCATGGTCATTTCAGGTTCAAGGTTGAAGTTTTCTGCTGATAATTCAGCATTTTGCTGTGAGTCAAATAATAGCAGTAATTCATTGACTTTTGAGTCTATATCTATAATTGTGTCGTTGATGATATTCCAGAATCTATCGATGTTTGAATGTGTGTGCGCTTATGATGTACACACACACAAAACACACTCACGGAGAGTGTGTGGAGCAGCAGATAAATCAACAACTACAAGGATGTCCCGGTAGCATGGCAGCATGGATGGCTTCCGCTGGATTGAAAAGAAAGGCAAAAGGGATAATCACTCTACAACCAGAACATTAACCCACATGCTCCTGGGCCTGCCCCTCTCTCTCTCTCTCTCTCTCTCTCTCTCTCTCTCTCTCTCTCTCTCTCTCTCTCTCTCTCTCTCTCTCTCGCTCTCTCTCTCGCTCTCTCTCTCTCTCTCTCTCTCTCTCTCTCTCTCTCTCTCCCCTTGTATTTACATGACACATGTGTTTCCCAAGGCCCCGCAGGGTTTTTATTCCCAAATTCTCTGTGTTTGTACAAGGTTTGCCATGTGTGCTCTCGTGACCATACACAATGGTTTTATTTAGGCAATAAAAAATAACAAGGCATCTCCAAAACAAGTGACAAGCAGGGCGGAGTAAAAGAGAAAAAAAAAAAAGTTTGACAAAGCGATTTGTTTTGGTTCATCTGCTTCTAAAGGGACTAACATCATATCACTGAGCCACTGGAGCGGAGAGCCCCAAAGGGGGGGCCGAGGGGCCAACGGTTTAGGGGTCATGTCTACATCAAGGGGCCCCCTGTTGTACTTTAATGGTCTTACCGGACCTACCGTCACACTACTGTGGTGAAGTAATATACAGCCAACACGGCCTGTATCATCAGTGTGACCAGTTGCTATTGATTCAACAAACTCTTTGACAGCAGCTTGGGGGGGGGGGGGGGGGGGGGGGGGGAATAAACATTTATTCTTCCAAACAAATGCATGTGCCGCCGCGGACCCCTGGTGGGGGCCCTAGAGCCGCCGTGCCATGCAAAAAAAAAAAGATAAATGTTTCAGCTGTGTCTTATGTTAGTGTTTATTCCCTAAAGCGCTCCGCTCAACTCAGCTATGCAGCGCCAGTGTGTGGCAATGATATAGTTGATAGAGTGTCAACAAACACGGTGTGTCCTGAGCGCAGCCGCTCCCAAACAGAGCATTTTTGTTTTTGCCAATCAACACACAATTTTTCAATAAAAACCAAAGCTATGTTAGGATGGTGAATTATAGGCCGCGATGGTGGTGCACTTTATATGTTATGGGTTCCTGACTTTGAAACGGGAACAACACGTTCGCAGTACGCAATAGGCAATACGTTACTCGACATATGGAATGCTTTTGCGCCTTCGCCTTTCTCGATTCACAAGAATCGCACCCACACGCAAAATCAGGTTTCCGTGTTCATTTTACATTTACCTACAATTCATGTTGGCACCCAAACAACTGTCAGGCACACACACCACCCAGGGTGAACCCTCCGATTGTTCACCCAGGCCATGGATACGGGCATGTTGTCCCAACAACAGCAGCAGCGGGCCCAGCGAGTGAGCGGCATGTCAATGCGGGCCCTGGACCAATTGGAGAAGGTTACCCCGACAGGGGACTTCTGAAGGCGGCCGCGGGGGGTAAGGCGGCGCTGCAGGTGAACAGGGTGGGAAGCCGAGACCTCCAGGGGAGAGGAAAATGAGGGCGCTAATATCCGGAGGACCAGCCAAGTGTCAAACAGACCCCCCCCCCTAGCCAGGGCTGGATGTATTCCAGTCCCTGTTGCTAGTGTCATGGCTGACAGCGGAACATTAGCCAGGGATGGTCAACAAGTCTCCCGCCGTGACCACATCACTGTTGCTGGACTGGCACCCAGAATTGTTTGGGGGCAGACCTTGGATATTGATTCTTGATGAATCGAGGTAAAAACAGGTTACAATTTCAGCTGATTCTGATGCAACGAGATTAACAAACAATACAGGGAGAATAACAAACATTACGACACTATAGGGTGATCTGGTTAGGTTTTATGTGGAAAAATGCAGAATTGCCCAGAAATACGACAAAATACACCGAATAGGTTGGCTTTAAACAGTTAATAGGGACCCAGCGACTTTCCCGTAATCATTTTGAGTAATTTTCATCCCAACATTTTATCAATAAATCAAGGACATCCAAAGGGAGGAATTCTATCTTGATTATATCAGACACAATCTCTTTTAAGGCATCAAGGCGTATTTAGGTGTGAATTAATCAGACTTGAATTATGCTTCTGCAACAGTGCGATTTGTACTGCTGCACAAATGGCAGTACAATGATCATCACAATAGAAGAGTTTGCCTGAGCTTTTCTTTTTTTAAGAAGACGGAAGACATTGAAACAACTTATCCGAGGAGCATTTAGCTTTGTGTAAAAGTTGCATATGAAGTACTGTTACCATACATCATAAGATATGTCACGTACAATGGCATTTTTTTTTAAAGAGAGAAATATAGGCCTCGTTCAAACAAATTCAATTCATTTAAGATCAAATCTAATCTTAAAAAGAAGGAAAACAAATGCATTTCCGAGCAAGCTGGCCTTACTCCATTAGCCTTCTCTATCATTTGTATCTAACCGCTGTGAGGGTAAAGACGTGGCATGGACAACACACACGCACACAATTGCACTATTTTATGTGTAACTGTACAGATTTGAAACTGATCAATGCAAACCTCAGTGAATTAAAAAAAATAGTGAAATGAAGGATCAGGTAATAAAGAGGGGCAAAAATATTTTTAGCCCCTGTTCGATGCATAATCAGTGAATTTTGGTTTCAAATGCAGGCTCATGATACGTGATATCCCTTCGCCCCTCATCTCGAACTCAAGTAACTCCTTAACATGGCCTTCTCCGTGACCCAGCCCAGACTCCTAACCCCCCACCCCCCTGCCGTCTCCCATTTCCTCTCCCCGTCCAGCCCAGCACATCAACACCCATGTAAACACCGGGCAGGCAGCTTTTGAGAGCGCAGACCCTTGACCTTCTCTTGAATGAGTCACATGTACAGATAACTCTGAATTTCTCTCGGACGGTATCTCTAACCCAGCCTCCAGAACCCATCCCCACCATGTTGATCCTACTCTGGTCTCCCTGCACGCTGCTGTGTCACCAGAGTTCAGTGCTGTCTGTAAAGGTCAACCCCCCCACCCAACAACCACCGCCACCGCCATGTCCACTCAGACCCCTGTTGGAAAGCTTAGCTTATCCGGCCACGTTTCACCACACCTTGATCACATGCAGAGATGCAGCCATGGTGAAGGCACAAGCCGTTTCAGATGTCATCTGAAAACGAAACCTACAGATTAAATGGTTAACATCTGAGGAACAGGTGGCATCCGGAGGAACAGAGTTGGCAGAAATGGGCTATGATATTCATAAGTATGTTAATACATTCAGAGTGCTTTGTGTACTGATAGAGGCCGCAGGCCGAATGCAGATAATCACTGCCACACTGATATTCAGCATAAGACCCCGTTGAATACAACAGGTCTACAAGCGATATTTATTAGTTAACACTAATTAACAAAAACAGATTATGATTTGTTTGTTCATCTAATAATGTATCTGGCTCCGCCAACACAAATAGTTCCGCAACTCGACTGGGACTGGACTGTTACCAAGCAACACATTAATTTACCTGCAAACATAGCTTTGTAGGTCTAAACATTACCGCAGGCCAGCTACTTTGTATCATGTATATTTTCTGTAGTTTTCCATTTATTCAGCAACCAGTGAAATAGGTCTGTTCACAGTCACTTGGGGGCATGTGGGATTCCTATGAGTGAGCAGCTAAATAACGATGATCAGAAACCCCTGTATAGTTGAGTGAAACAGTTAACAAAACCCATGGGGTGCCTCTTGTCCAATCGAATTACTTAGTCAGAACCAACTGTTGATGATATAAGTATGATCCCATGAAATTAAGAATTGTTGTGTTTTTGTTAACTTTGAATGAACCCTATATCTACATAGCGAGCAAGTCCTTTTCCACGGAGCCTGCAATATTCATCGCGATCATTCCACAAACGTCTTAGTAAGCTATGACCCTTAGCTTTACAGATTAAATTAAAAAATATATATCAAGGATCCTCATCACTGCTAGATGCAACTAAATCCTAAACTTTAAAGATGAAGAAAATAGGATTCTATCTCTGAATTCAATTGAGAGCTTCCTCTAGTTGTAAAGGTGATTCAATATCATAAGACCAAGTGAAATATGACGAAGGGGACGTTTCTAACAAGGAACTTGTTGTTTATTCCGGAGAAAAACATTTGGAAATCCAATTACAGCATGATTTAGAGCATAGTAAGTGCATTCATCTGATGAGGCACAGTTGATTAGGCGTAGCATTACATTTGCATGACCTTCAGTGGGTATTTCCTAACATTATAAAGAAATGGCTCCTGCAATGAGTCGTCAAAGGGTTTTGCCAACACAACAGAGAAACAAATCCATGGATAGTTATCCAAATTTCCGTTACCACCAGAATAGAAAAATAGTTTGGGGGGCAGTATATTCTAGTGGTCAGGATGTTTGAGTGGTTCTTGGTTTGAAAACCAAATGTCAGCAGTGTAGTGTAGCATCCTGACAACAAAAGGTATATATATATATACTTGGTGACCTTGGGTGTCTTGAAAGGCGCCTCTAAATTAAATGTATTATTATTATTATTATTATTAAAAAAAATCACTGCAAAATCCCTTTGGATACAAGAGGCAACTTAAAGACTAAATAGTAGTAATAAAAAACTAAACCGATATACAATCAGTGGTTCTCATTGGAGGTCCCTCTGATTGAGGCACACCCACACACACACAAGCCAAGCATGAACAACAAAGGAAACAATAATGTGGTGTGGTGTACGCCATAGTATTCTGAGCCATGCCGTGCCAGCTCAGGGATAATCTGGATAAGCTGGGGATGAGCAGTGAAGAAAGACAGAGCGCCCACCCACCCAACCCCCAACCCCTCAGCTCCCCCAGTACCCACATTCACCACTGCAGCCTTGCCATGCATACCTAACCCCCTTCCCATAATGAGGATTGGACACATAACAAAAAAATAATCACCATTCTGTGACCCCCCCCTAGATGACAAACCCAAAAAGAGATTCTTATATTACAGAATCTTGACCTTGGTTCGCTGGTTTAAGATCATTAGTATAATCTCAGATGAGGCGGGCTCCTATGTCAGCTTGATGCACGACTTCACCGAATCAAACGTCCTTATCCGAGACACAGGACAGGCCATTACACAGGCATCACAGCCAAAGCTGTAAACCTGACGTGACCGTGTAACAGTAGCAGTAGTTCTCCATCTACTTATCAATCTTGTTGGATGGAGTACAAAGTTAGGTATAGACCTAGATTGACTTCCGCTGAATTGTGGTAGAATTTTGACTTATTTCGTTCACACCATGTGACCATATATAATATATATAGTAAGAAGATTTCAAGAAAATATCAGAAAATGCATTAATATTTATTTCGATACAGAATACATATTTGAAACGTAGTTTGCTCGATGCCTATTCTAGTGGTAAGCTTTGTTGGTCAAAACACATGAACAACAACACACACACATTATCGTTGCTTACTGCCCCTTAGACTGCATGAATGGCTGTCTTAGATATAACCGTATTTTGTATGCAGTACATTATCTTTATGTTGCTCAAACTAAATCAGGGAGAGTAGCAGTAAATAAACAACCATAAAGAATGAAAGGGTGTGTGTGTGTGTGTGTGTGTGTGTGTGTGTGTGTGTGTGTGTGTGTGTGTGTGTGTGTGTGTGTGTGTGTGTGTGTGTGTGTGTGTGTGTGTGTGTGTGTGTGTGTGTGTGAGAGAGTCATAAGATAAGCAGATCCAAGACGTACCATCAACAACCTTTAATAGAGCTCCACAAATGTTGATAAATAATGCAGGCAAGGAACATGCATTCTAGTGTTGCCAAGCTGTTATTCTAACATGCCACAAATAATTGTAACGCTCCGAGAGAAAGGGAGGATTGATGCAATGAAAAGCAGGGAGGGGGGTTGGTGGGGTATACTGGGTCATCCGCCGTGGTACACACTCAATCAGCGTGCAAAATCAGCATGTCAAATCAGCAGATTAAACAAATTAAGCCAGGGAGCGAGGCTACATTTCATAATGAAAAAGCAGTGGCTCTCCTTAAAAGAACCATCACCTTGTTCTTAATCAGGTGCTTCTGATCCTAATCGGCAACAGACATTGCTTCTCCTCCCCAGATAAAAAGAGCATTCATGACCTGAATCCAGATCCTTCAACAACAACAACAAAAACCCACCTAAAACCCCAGTGAGCATAGGCCAACAGCTAATGTACCGCCCGTTACAGACGCACATTACAGATGCAGGAAGGCACCGGCGCCGAAAACCAAAGTGGATGATGTATGCGTCAGGTACCCGGAGATAAGGTCTGTCGTGGTTTGCTGTAAGCCTGTAATAGCCTTGGGAGTAATAGACCACACTTCTCCCCGTGTGCTTGGTAACGGTAGGCCAGGCAGAGTTGACTAAACAAACAGACCGTACAGCGGCGAAACAGGCACAGAAAAACCACACAGACACTGAGGCATCAGCAGAAAGGCTGTGACCTTTCGGGATGATACATGGTGCGGAACAGCATGCATTAGTCATATGTTTCCCGTCTATAGGCAGGGGGGGCATTTCAATTAACTAGCGTAATTGAAAAGCAGAATTCCCCGCCCCCCTGCCCCCTCCTCCTCCTCTCTGTTGTGCACTGTAGTCAGGGCCGTAGCACCAAATCCTGGGCCCCTATACTATAGGTACTGATGGGCCCCCCTGCGCCCAGGTTGTTGACTTCTCTTAGATACAAGGTCGTCCATCTCAAATCAGCAACACAGTTACCGGTTTATATACTCAAAGGAAGCCGTTGTATGTTTGAGCCGAAGAACAAAGGTAAAACCAAGATCATTCCAGTCTTTCAGGCCTATGGGGAAATCATTTGTTTTCCCATAGTTTTACTGCTGAATTACACACGACACGTCCGCGACGCGTCGCGTAGGCCGCACAGACTCCGCCTTTGTAGTGTGCGGGGGATTATTGCGAGTACTTTTCGTTTTGCCAAGTGATATTGCAGTTGGTAAAGCAGGGTTTAAATGTGTCGGCTGTGTCAACCGGTACTGGAGTCATGAGCTAGATTTTTTTTTAAGTACAGGCTCATGGAAACACATTGATTTGAGTGATTGATTTGAATGTGCGATCTAAAAACACCCATGAGGTCGCTCTGCGCTGTGTTTATTGAATCATTTTTGGAAATCGATTTGTTCTTGTTCCTCTACACGCTTTAATGGAGTTGTAACCTGTCTGAGGGCCTGGACACATAGTCCGCGGGTGGACAGAAACAAAACATACCAACCCGCCGTGCGACCATGGCGCAGCTCGGCTGTATTCTGGAGACACAACGTCGGTGACACAGCTTCGGTTTGGTTTCAACAGACGCACTCTTGCCGCGGGCATTCTGCTGGAGACGTGCCACTGTGGAGCGTTTAGTGTAGGCGTACATAATCCAATTAAGGCTTCTCAATCTATGCCTGGAGGGCTTGGAACATGAGCCACAAAGCAAGGCCCTGATGGATGGCTGATATAGCCAGTTTCATAGAGATGTCACAAAGTAATGGTTTAACTTCAGTATATATTTATATAAGTACAGACATGTGTCTCGTCAGTAATCATAAAATAATGATCATACACATTCACTTTTTTTTGCTGCACGAGATTGTGCCAGCACATTCAATTGGTGTAAAAAAAGGACCTTAACCCTGATCTTAATTAAACTGACCAAACAGTTCAATGAGACGATACAGTTGGTTGAATAAAACAGCCTCCAAGGACAGCATAATGTAATGTGATTGTTATGTTGCGACACACAATCTGTGGGCCTACATCTTAATATTATTGTTGAAATTCCATTGGTTGCTACCCCTGTTTTAAAAGGCCACTGCAGAGCTTCCACAGCCTTGGGTTTGGTCAAATAAAGAATATGTGTGCGTTTTTCCCCCATTTGGTCCCGTGTTACTTTTTCATAACAAAGAAGCCTGACCTTCTGAACAAGTCTGATGTCGACCAATCGAATGTTTGACAGCTTGGTCCTTTCCTGCTTTCTGAGCAAATTACGTCAATAAATTAATTCTACAGATCAGAGAATTGTATTCGATTGAGGCGTATTAATATATATAATACGCCTCAATCGGAATACGAATTCCATCCAAAATAGAAGAGGTGGCGTAGTCCGCTATAATCAACATGTTATTCCGATTGGTTTGGGGTGGGTGCGGCTACTTTTAACTTAGAGAGATGGCATCAGCCGCTGCAGTAGTTTGCAATTAGTCCGTCTGTACTTTTATGCACACCGAACTAGACCGCTGTCAAGGAAAGTGATTTTTTGGCCTGATGCACGTCTTTCTTATTACTCCGCAAGTAGTCTGGTAACTCATCAACCCCAGCGTGTCCGGTTGCTAAGCGACGTCAACGTCTTAGGCAGACTATTTCTCTGCTGATCAATACTACGAATGGTAATTGTAAAAAGACACACCATGTGAAGATATTGTTTCGTTTTGGCAAGGAGCCGTGTAATAAGCGGGATAATGTATATAACGTCGCCGGTCATTATCGTAAATAATAGCCTTCAGGGTGATGCAAGACACCACCGCTTCCCGCCGGGGTCCGGTTCGCCCTGTCTGCGTTCTGTACCACATTATCCCTTACATCTATCATATAAGTCCAGACCAACATAACGGTTGTGCGTGAGAGTCATACGGACGTACGCTTACCTGTTTTGTTAATGCCACATGAACAGTACATTAGAAATCGAATCGGATCAGTGTCGACAGCCGCGTTTACATGCACATTCTGATCCGTTGTATACACTCATATTTCATTTCTCCCGTCTTTTCTCCACAAGCTGAGGACTGTCGGCAAGCGCTTCCGAACCTGTCGCCATCTCGTTGCGTCTCACCCTCACTCGCTCAGTGAACTGCCTGCTGAGCTGTGTGCGAGGGTCTGAGGGTCACGTCCTGGGGAAAGCCCACTGACTAGCCCCTGCGTGCAAGGAGTATGACTGAGAGTTGATGGTGCTTGTGTATGTGCAAGTCCTTTCGTTCAAAGTTCAAAAAATTGCGCATTGTATCGTTTTTTGCGTGAGGGTATCGTGATACCTTTCTAGTATCGGTATACCGTGCAACACTATTTTGAAGTACAGTTCAATGTGCTTAGTAAGGCACTTGGCTGCCGCTACCAAGATACTACAAGTCGTTAGCCCGGGAGAGGCGGTAGCCAGGGGCAAGGGTGGGCTCAGCCCACCCAAATGTGCGCCCTGCCCACCCAATCAAAATTTAAGAAAATGTTTTTATGTTTTATTTTTCAGGTGGTAGCCCAGACCCACTATCGGACGGACCTGTTCGTTCACTGTTCAAGAAAATGTTGAATAAAATTCAGCCAATTAATTAATATTATAGAATATACCATTACCATGCATTGCTTCTAATTGGGTGGGCAGGACAGCCTGCCTCCAAGTTACCCACCCGCTTATAGTGGTCACTGGTCAGCGTTGCCAGGTCCGCTTTTTATAAGCGACTTTGGGCTTGTTGTCACTTATGGTGATTGGTGACACGGTACTTTAAGCAGCAACGTTTTGCATTTCATGTTGGACGTGGACACACACGCAGACACAGACACAGACACAGACACAGACACACACACACACACACACACACACACACACACACACACACACACACACACACACACACACAATGCATTGACTGTAAAGGAAATAGACCTATTTAAGTCACCATTTGAGGCATCAGATAAAATTTGCCAATCAAACACTTACATCACAATCATTTATTTTATATATATATATATATATATATATGCACACACTATCTAAATAGGCCTAGTGTGTATAGTATATATATAGCTCTGGATCTCCATCCAGGTTGCCCAGTCCCAAAGCTGTCTCTTCTATCAGCTCTGGCTGCCTACTGATACGCTTTTTCCGGTTGATATAAGGTGCGATTTAAAAAAAGAAGATAAATGATGTTGTATATTATGTATATTATATGTTATTCATGAACATTTTGGAAACAAAACATGCAAGAATTTTGGCCCATCTTCGCCCATATTGCCCAGCCCTATTCTACCGTATCTTTTTTTTTTGTTACTTTTTTTTCGCCTTGCAATTTCACTACTTTTGTCTGGAAAATTCCTTAATATCAGTATTTCTCCCAGCAGAATTTCACGATTTTCAATTAAGAGATACTGTGACATTTTGTCAAGTTCTGAGGTGTCTTTGTGAAGTTGTTAT